>NC_092341.1:283734423-284040192 GCF_046630445.1 Rutidosis leptorrhynchoides | reverse complement strand
GCCGAACACTATAGCAGCCCAAATATTTGGCCTGGTATCTACTGCCATGCGACCGCAAGAAATTTTAACTAACACTCCATGCGATCGCATAGAGTGACTTGACATGCCTGATCCTGAAACTGGTACGATTAGGGTTAGGTTTAAAATTAATTATTATTATTAATTAATTAGAATTAGGGTTAATTAAAATAATAATTAGTTTTATTTAGTTTTATTTTTAGTTTTAATTAGTTTTATTAAGTTTAATTAAATATATAAAACTAATACTTTTATATAAATAATATAAAAATAATATTGTTATAAAAAATTGTATTTTTATAACTTTAAGCTTATTTTTACATTTTGTATATTTTTATCGTTAATTCGTAATTTATATGTTTTTCGTTCGTAATTAGTTTTAAGTGTAGTATTTTGCCGTAGTTATTTTTATTTCTAAATATTTAGGCTTTGCCGTTAAATTCCTTAAGTGCTTTTTCTTTAGACTAAGATTTAGGTGCTTTAGAATTTTGCGACGCCGTTTTAAGATTTTTGTACTTTTTAAGTTATTGCCGTTTTGAATATGAAATTCCTTTTGAGCTTTAATTTCTTTAGACATAAGTTTTAATTTTTAGTATTTAGTACCTTTTAAGTTTCGACGCTTTATTTTCTTATTTTTATTTTTTGACTGTTTGTTTTTCGACATTTGTTTTTCGACGTTTTCCGACGCGCTCTTTTTCTTTCTTATTTCTCGACGCTCTAGTTTCTAGGACATAGAATTTTTTTTATTTTATTTAAAATTTCGACGAAAAAATTATTTTATGCGGTTAAATTGATAGACATCTAAAATTTTCTGGTTCGTAGTAATAGTTAGATTTATTAGTGGCGAGTTGTGGGCTTCCGAATTAAAGGGTCCTGGCTACCTGCTGCATCTATTGGCTATTCGAAACGTGGTTAAAATCAGAAAAGTTTATTAATTTGATAACTTATATAATTTTTATCTTTTATAACTAATAGGACATTCAGTGAATGCACCGAACAAAACATTCACCACCTTTTATACGTTCACCACCTGTAACTCGATAAAGACATTTAGCCAATATTGTCGCCGTTGATTTTTCTTTAGAATCGTCATCTAGTCGACCAAGTACTCTAATTCAAATTTCCGATAATCCATTTTTTGAACCCGACCTCACAATTGAGAATCCGGAGGATATTCAGGGACAATTCAGAGATCCTAAACCACTAATCATTCCTCCTGAACCACAAATTACTCATCCAGAGATTGTAGAGGAAGAAACCATTAAGTCGGAATCCTCTAGTGATTCAGATTTAACAATTTCAATCATGGAAAATCTGGAACCTCTAAGTATGGAAGACCGAATGAGAGCTAAACGCACTGGCCAAGGTCATGCAATTACTTAACGAGACATTAATGCGCCAGATTATGAAATCAAAGGACAAATCCTACACATGGTAACTAATCAATGCCAATTTAGTGGTGCGCCGAAGGAAGATCAAAACGAACATCTTTGAACCTTTAATAGGATCTGTACTCTATTTAAAATTAGAGAAGTGGAGGATGAATAGATATATCTCATGTTATTTCCCTGGACTTTAAAGGGAGAAGCCAAAGATTGGTTAGAATCGTTACTTGAAGGGGCGATTGATACATGGGATGTTTTTGTTGAAAAATTTCTTAAACAATTTTTTTCGGCATCTAAAGCCGTAAGACTTCAAGGAGAAATTGTTACGTTCACGCAAAAGCCAAATGAAACTCTATATGAGGCGTAGACAAGATTTGAAAAGTTGTTAAGAGGATGTCCGCAACATGGTTTAGACACTTATCAAATAGTACAAATATTCTACCAAGGATGCGACATCACTACACGAAAAGACATTGACATAGCAGCTGGTGGGTCCATTATGAAGAAAACCGCAACGAAGCTTACAAAATTATTGATAACACTGCTTCTCACTCACATGAGTGGCATCAAGAAAAAGACATCGTTAGATCATCTAAAGCAGCTAGAGCCGATTCTAGCCATGACTTTGATTCCATGTCCGCAAAGATAGATGCTTTCGACAGATGAATGGAAAAGATGACTAAAGATATTAATGCAATACGAATTAGTTGTGAGTAGTGTGGAGGACCACATTTGACAAAAGATTGTCTCAGTATTGAACAAACAATGGAACAAAGAGAGAATGTTTCATATATAAACCAAAGGCCTGGAAATAATTATCAGAATAATTATCAACCGCCAAGACCAAACTAAAATCAGAATTATAACCGAAATGTTCCATACAACAACCAACAAGGTCCTAGCAATCAAAAAGTATCCAACAATACTTACAATCAGCAAAGACCTATTTTTCAAAATAAACCACCACAAACCGATGATAAAAAGCCAAATTTAGAAGACATGATGTCGAAGCTAGTTGAATCTCAAACGCAATTTTTCACATCTCAGAAACAAACCAATGAACAAAATGCTCAAGCATTTAGAAATCGACAAGCTTCTATTCAAAATCTGGAACAAGAAGTAAGCAACCTAGCAAGGTTGATAGGTGAAAGAAAACCGAGAAGTCTACCCAGCGATACAAATGCTAACCCCCGGAATGAAACAGCTAAAGCCATTACCACGAGAAGTGGTATTACATTTAAACCACCTGAAATACCTGTAATTTCTGATGACTCTATTCCTACTACATAAGAACCACAATCTGAGTAAGAGAAGGAAACAGAACCGGTAGTTGAAAAGGTTAATGAAGATAACACAGTTAAGGCTAAGCCTTTTGTTAAACCATACCAACCACCACTTCCTTACCCAAGTAAAATGAGAAAAGAAAGACTTGAAGCCGAGCAATCTAAATTCTTGGATATGTTTAAACAAATAAATGTCAATCTTCCTTTCATTGATGTGATTTCAGGAATGCCTAGGTATGAAAAAATTCTTGAAAGATCTAATCACAAATAGAAAGAAAATGGAAGAACTCTTGGCTGTTACAATGAATACTAATTGTTCTGCAGTATTGTTGAATAAGATACCAGAAAAATTATCAGATCCAGGAAGTTTCACAATTCCATATTTTCTGGGTAGTCTTAGTTCAATAGAAGCATTGGCAGACTTAGGTGCTAGTATAAATTTAATGTCGTATTCATTAAACGCTAAACTAGACCTTGGAGAATTGAAACCAACAAGAATAAGCATACAACTAGCCGATCGATCAGTAAAATATCCTAGAGGGATAATGGAGAACATGCTAGTTAAAGTCAGTACTTTAGTATTTCCAGTAGATTTTGTTATTCTGGACATGGAAGAAGATTCTCGAGTTCCTCTCATATTAGGAAGACCATTCTTAAATACGGCTAAAGCAATAATAGATGTGTTCGGTAAGAAACTGACCCTAAGTATAGAGGACGAGAGTGTTACCTTTTCTGTTGATAGAGCCATGCAACAACCGCAATCTGCAGATGATACATGTTATTACATTCAAACTATAGATTCACATGCAGAATTGTTAGAAGAATTTCCAGAATTACAAGGAACGGGAGAATGTTCTTTAGGAGAAGGAACTGAACTAATTGATGAAACTGAAATGTTAGCCGCACTCATGGCTAATGATTATGAACCAACAACAGAAGAACTTCAAATGCTAAAAGAGGAAGACAGATATCGATACAAATCATTTATAGAAGAACCACCGACATTAGAGTTAAAGCCACTTCCAAACCATTTGGAATACGCTTATTTACATGGTGAATCTGAGTTACCTGTAATAATATCGTCTTCTCTTATTGAAAATGAAAAATCTCAACTCATTTCTGTGCTAAAAGCTCATAAACCAGCTATTGTATGGAAGATTCATGATATAAAAGGCATAAGTCCTTCGTATTGCACACATAAAATCCTTATGGAAGAAGGTCATAAAACCTATGTGCAACGCCAACGAAGACTAAATCCTAATATGCAAGATGTTGTTAAGAAAGAAATTATTAAACTGCTTGATGTAGGTTTAATTTATCCAATCTCTGATAGTCCATGGGTAAGCCCAGTTCAATGCGTACCTAAGAAGGGTGGCATGACTGTCATCATAAATGAAAAAAAAATGAGCTTATTCCTACTAGGACTGAAACAGGATGACGTGTTTGTATTGATTATAGAAAATTAAATGACGCCACCAGAAAAGATCACTTTCCCTTACCTTTCATTGATCAAATGTTGGAAAGATTAGCCGAGAATAGTTACTATTGTTTTCTTGACGGTTTTTCCGGATACTTTCAAATTCCAATAGCACCCGAGGACCAAGAGAAAACCACCTTCACATGCCCTTATGGTACTTTTGCTTACAAACGCATGCCATTTGGACTTTGCAAAGACCCTGCAACCTTTCAAAGGTGCATGATGGCGATTTTTCACGACATGATAGAAGAATGCATGGAAGTTTTCATGGATGACTTTTCAGTTTTCGGTGATACTTTTGAAACATGTCTTGTTAATCTTGAACGAATGCTTATTAGATGCGAACAATCAAATCTAGTTCTAAATTGGGAAAAATGTCATTTCATGGTTAAAGAAGGCATCGTTCTTGGTCACAAAATTTCAAAGGAAGGAATTGAAGTAGATAGAGCTAAAGTAGATGTAATTGCTAAAATTCCACATCCCACCAATGTTAGAGGAGTTAGGAGTTTTCTAGGGCATGCCGGTTTTTACCGACGTTTCATAAAAGATTTTTCAAAAATTGCCACTCCTATGAATAAACTCTTAGAAAAGGATGCTCCATTCATCTTTTCGGATGAATGCATCAAATCTTTTAATATTTTTAAGAAAAACTCACTAATGCGCCGATCATGATAACTCCAAATTGGAATCTACCATTTGAACTCATGTACGATGCAAGTGATTTTGCAATGGGAGCCGTTTTAGGACAAAGGATTGAAAAACGATTTCAACCTATTTATTACGCTAGTAAGACATTACAAGGAGCACAAACAAATTACACAACTACTGAAAAAGAACTCCTTGCTATTGTCTTTGCTTTTGACAAATTTCGTTCATATCTCGTTCTAGCAAAAACGGTGGTCTATACCGACCATTCTGCTCTTAGATACCTATTTTCAAAATAAGATGCCAAACCACGATTAATCCGTTGGATCTTACTCTTACAAGAGTTCGATATTGAAATCCGAGACAAAAAGGGAGCAGAAAATCTCGCCGCTGATCATCTTTCTCGTCTTGAAAATCCTGAATTAGAAGTTCTAAATGAATCGACCATACAAGACAACTTTCCAGATGAATATCTATTGAAAATCGATTATAGTGAAATTACATGGTTTGCAGACTATGCAAACTATTTAGTATATGGATTCCTTGAAAAAGGGTTGTCGTACCAAAAATAAAAGAAATTCTTTAGTGATATAAAACACTATTTCTGGGAAGATCCACATTTGTTTAAAAGTTGTCCCAATGGAATAATACGCCGATGTGTATTCGGAGAAAAAGCTAGTCAAATCTTAAACCACTGTCACACAGGACCAACAGGAGGGCATTATGGGCCTCAACTCACAACAAGAAAATTTTACGACGCTGGGTTCTATTGGCCTACAATTTTCAAAGACGCATACCTTCTCTGTAAATCCTGTGATGCTTGTCAAAGGGCTGGAAAAATAAATCAACGTGATGAAATGCCACAAAATGCCATTCAAGTATGTGAAGTATTTGACGTTTGGGGTATTGACTTTATGGGTCCATTTCCAAAATCTCATAATAATCTCTACATTCTCGTTGCCATTGATTATGTATCTAAATGGGCGGAAACACAAGCTCTCCCAACTATCGATGCACGAGTTGTAGTCAACTTTTTAAAACGTCTTTTTGCAAGGTTCGGAACACCGAAAGCTTTAATAAATGATCGGGGTACTCATTTTTGTAATAATAAACTTGAGAAAGTTCTCAAAAGATATGGAGTAACTCATAAAATCTCAACCGCTTATCATCCACAAACAAGTGGACAAGTTGAAAATACCAACCGAGCTTTAAAACGTATTCTAGAGAAAACCATAGGATCAAATCCGAAGGAAGGGTCCATGAAATTGGAGGATGCACTCTGGGCTTTTAGAACAGCCTACAAAACTCTAATTGGTACCACACCTTTCAAACTCGTTTATGAAAAAGCATGTCACCTTCCAGTAGAAATTGAACACAAAGCATTTTGGGCTTTGAAGACATATAATCTTGATTTACATGAAGCCGGACGTCTACGGTTAAGTCAATTAAATGAATTAGAAGAATTAAGACATGAAGCATACGAAAATTCGTTAATCTATAAAGAAATTGAAATGTTCCGTTCATATTGATTATAAACGTTCCATATTAATTGATTTGGTCACGAGGTTTTGACCTCTATATGAGACGTTTTTCAAAGACTGCATTCATTTTATAACAACCATAACCTTTATTTTATCGATAAAGGTTTAAAAAGCATTACGTAGATTATCAAATAATGATAATCTAAAATATACCGTTTACACACGACCATTACAAAATGGTTTATAATAAAAATATATTACATCAAAGTAAGTTTCTTGAATGCAGTTTTTACACAATATCATACAAGCATGGACTCCAAATCTTGTCCTTATTTTAGTATGCAACAGCGGAAGCTCTTAATAATCACCTGAGAATAAACATGCTTAAAACGTCAACAAAAATGTTGGTGAGTTATACGTTTAACCTATATATTATCAAATCATAATAATAGACCACAAAATTTCTCAATTTTCATAAATATCATTACACTCGCAAGTGCATAAAAATCATTCATATGTTGAACACCTGGTAACCGACGTTAACTTAATGCATAGAATATCCCCAAAACAGAACCTCTCGTCTGTATAATAATCTCGAAGTACTAAACCATCCATAACCTGAATGGGGGTTGTTAAGCCTAATAGATCTATTTTTAGGATTCGCGTCAATTAGGGGCCATTTCCCTAATTCTTAGGCTACCAGACTTGAAGGGCGATATTCGGTTTAATAATCCAACCATAGAATGTAGTTTCACATACTTGTGTCTATTTTGTAAAACATTTATAAAACTGCATGTATTCTCATCCCAAAAAATATTAGATTTTAAAAGTGAGACTATAACTCACTTTCACATATTTTTACTTCGTCGGGAAGTAAGACTTGGCCACTGGTCGATTCTCGAACCTATAACAAATATGTACATATATATCAAAGTATGTTCAAAATATATTTAAAACTTTTTTAATACATTTTAATGTTTTAAGTTTATTAAGTCAGCTGTCCTCGTTAGTAACCTACAACTAGTTGTCCACAATTAGATGTACAGAAATAAATCGATATATATATTATCTTGAATCAATCCACGACCCAGTGTATACACGTCTCAAGCTAGATCACAACTCAAAGTATATATATTTTTGAAATCAACCTCAACCCTGTATAGCTAACTCCAACATTACTGCATATAGAGTGTCTATGGTTGTTCCAAATAATATATATACATGGGTCGATATGATATGTCAAAACATTTGCATACGTGTCTATGGTATCCCAAGATTACATAATATATTAGAATACATGTATAATGCAATATAAGTTAGCTAGGATATGATTGATATAGATTTTTTACCAATTTTCACGTAGCTACAACAAGCAAAATTATTCAATCTTGTTTTACCCATAACTTATTCGTTTTAAATCCGTTTTGAGTGAATCAAATTGCTATGGTTTCATATTGAACTTAAGTTTATGAATCTAAGCAGAAAAAGTATAAGTTTATAGTCGGAAATATAGGTTACATGTCATTTACTAAAGAGGTAGTCAATTCCGAGTAAAGAACGACATCTTGATGACTATTTTGAAAAACATACTTCCACTTTGAGTTTAAGCATGATTTTTGGATATAGTTTCATGTTCATAAGAAAAATCATTTTCTCAGAAGAACAACTTTTAAATCAAAGTTTATCATAGTTTTTAATTAACTAACCCAAAACAGCCCGTGGTGTTACTACGAAGGCGTATGTCCAGTTTTACGGTGTTCATCGTGTTTACAGGTTTTAAATCATTAAGTTTGCATATCATATAGATATAGAACATGTGTTTAGTTGATTTTAAAAGTCAAGTTAGAAGGATTTACTTCTGTTTGCGAACAAGTTTAGAATTAACTAAACTATGTTCTAGTGATTACAAGTTTAAACCTTCGAATAAGATAGCTTTATATGCATGAATCGAATGATGTTATGAACATCATTACTATCTCAAGTTTTTTTGATAAACCTACTGTAAAAGGGAAAAATAGATCTAGCTTCAAAGGATCCTTGGATTGCTTGAAAGTTCTTGAAGCAGAATCATGACACGAAAACAAGTTCAAGTAAGGTTTTCACTCAAAATAAGATTGTTATAGTTATAGAAATTGAATCAAAGTTTGAATATGAGTATTAACTTGAATTAGAAAGATATCTTACTGTAAATAAGAAAGATTTCTTGAGATTGGATGATCACTTGAAATGGATTTTCAAGATTGGAAGTAAGCTAGCAAGATTTCTTGAAGTGTTCTTAAATGGTTGTTTTTATGATGATTACAGCTTGTAATTGAAGCTAAAAGATGGTGAAAATGCTTGAAGATGATCAAGTATGATGTTAGGAGTATTTTGAGAGAGAATTTGGAGTGTAAGTATGAGAAAATGGAATGAAAAAATGAGGTGAAATCATAAAAACGAAATTACTTGTTATAAAGAAAAAAAAGATCCTTAAGTTTGTTTTTATCTCATTAGTCATACAAGTTGTTAAATAATGGTTCCACATGTTTTTGAATCTAAGATGGCTTCTAATAATGAATGATTAAAGGTGTATATACTAATAGTAAATACATCTAGAAGCTGTGTATTGTACGAGTACAAATACGGGTGTACACGAGTAGAATTGTTGATGGAAACGAATGAGAATGTAATTTTGAGCATTTTTGCTAAGTAGAAATACTTTGATATATGTCTTGAAGTCTTTAAAAAGTGTATTAATACATCTTAATACACTACATGTATATACATTTTAACTGAGTCGTTAAGTCACCGTTAGTCATTACATGTAAGTGTTGTTTTAAGACCTTTAAGTTAACGATCTTGTTAAATGTAATTAATCCATTGTTATTATACTTAAATGAGATGTTAAATTTTTACATTATCATGATATTATAATGTATGAATATATCTTAATATGATATATATATATACATTAAAATGTTGTTACAATGATAATCGTTACATATATGCCTCGTTTCGAAATTCTTAAGTTAGTAGTCTTGTTTTACATATGTAGTTCATTGTTAACACACTTAATGATATACTTAATTATCATTTTATCATGTTAAACATAGTGTATCAATATCTTAATATGATTCATATGTATTTAGTAAGACATTGTTATAACGATAATCGTTATATATATCGTTTGCGAGTTTCTTAATTCAATAAACTCATTTTTATGTATATCACTCATTGTTAATATACTTAGTGAGATACTTACTTATCATAATCTCATGTTAACCATATATATATCCATATATATATCATCATGTAGTTTTTACAAATTTTTAACGTTCGTGAATCGCCGGTCAACTTGGGTGGTCAATTGTCTATATGAAGCACATTTCAAATAATCAAGTCTTAACAAGTTTGATTGCTTAACATGTTGGAAACATTTAATCATACAAATATAGTTTTCATTTAATATATAACATGGAAAAGTTCGGGTCACTACAGTACCTATCCGTTAATTAAATTTCGTCCCGAAATTTTAAGCAGTTGGAGGTGTTGACGCATCTTCTGGAAATAGGTGTGGGTATTTCTTCTTCATCTGATCTTCACGCTCCCAGGTAAACTTGGGTCCTCTACGGGTATTCCATCGAACCTTAATAATTGGTATCTTGTTTTGCTTAAGTCTTTTAACCTCACGATCCATTATTTCGACGGGTTCTTCAATAAATTGAAGTTTTTCGTTGATTTGGATTTCGTCTAACGGAATAGTGAGATCTTCTTTAGCAAAACACTTCTTCAGATTCGAGACATGAAAAGTGTTATGTACAGCTGCAAGTTGTTGAGGTAACTCCAGTTGGTAAGCTACTGGTCCGACACGATCTATAATCTTGAATGGTCCAATGTACCTTGGATTTAGTTTCCCCCGTTTACCAAATTGAACAACGCCTTTCCAAGGTGAAACCTTAAGAATGACCATCTCTCCAATCTCAAATTCTATATCTTTTCTTTTACTGTCCGCATAGTTCTTTTGTCGACTCTGGGCGGTTTTCAATCATTGTTGAATTTGGATGATTTTCTCGGTAGTTTCTTGTATTATCTCTGGACCCGTAATCTGTCTATCCCCCACTTCACTCCAACAAATTGGAGACCTGCACTTTCTACCATAAAGTGCCTCAAACGGCGCCATCTCAATACTCAAATGATAACTGTTGTTGTAGGAAAATTCTGCTAACAGTAGGTGTCGATCCCAACTGTTTCCGAAATCGATAACACATGCTCGTAGCATGTCTTCAAGGGTCTGTATCGTCCTTTCACTCTGCCCATCAGTTTGTGGATGATAAGCAGTACTCATGTCTAGACGAGTCCCCAATGCTTGTTGCAGTGTCTGCCAAAACCTTGAAACAAATCTGCCATCCCTATCAAAGATTATAGAGACTGGTATTCCATGTCTGGAGACAACTTCCTTCAAGTATAGACGTGATAACTTCTCCATTTTGTCATCTTCTCTCATTGGCAGGAAAGGTGCTGACTTGGTGAGACGATCGACTATTACCCAAATAGTATCATAACTACTTGCAGTCCTTGGCAATTTAGTAATGAAATCCATGGTAATGTTTTCCCATTTCTATTCTAGGATTTCAGGTTGTTGGAGTAGACCTGATGGTTTCTGATGTTCAGCTTTGACCTTTGAACACGTCAAACATTCTCCTACATATTTAGCAATATCGGCTTTCATACCCGGCCATCATAAGTGCTTCTTGAGATCTTTGTACATTTTTCCTGCTTCGGGATTTATTGAGTATCTGGTTTTATGTGCTTCCTTAAGTACCATTTCTCTCACACTTCCAAACTTTGGTACCCAAATTCTATCAGCCCTATATCGGATTCCGTCTTCCCGAATTTTAAGATGTTTCTCCGATCCTTTGGGTATCTCATTCTTCAACTTTCCTTCTTTTACAACCCCCTGTTGCTCCTCCTTTATTTGAGTAGTAAGGTTAGTACGAATAATTATGTTCATAGCTTTTACCCGTATAGGTTCTCTGTCCTTTCTACTCAAAGCGTCAGCTACCACATTCGCCTTCCCCGGGTGGTAACGAATCTCAAAGTCGTAGTCATTTAACAATTCAATCCACCTACGCTGCCTCATGTTTAGTTGTTTCTGATCAAATATATGTTGGAGACTTTTGTGGTCGGTATATATAATACTTTTGACCACATATAAGTATTGTCTCCAAGTCTTTAATGCAAAAACAACAGCGCCCAATTCCAAATCGTGAGTCGTATAATTTTGCTCGTGAATCTTCAATTGTTTAGACGCATAAGCAATTACTTTTGTTCGTTGCATTAATACACAACCGAGACCTTGCTTTGAGGCATCACAATATATCACAAAATCATCATTCCCTTCAGGCAATGACAATATAGGTGCCGTAGTTAGCTTTTTCTTCAACAATTGGAACGCTTCCTCCTGTTCATCCTTCCATTCAAATTTCTTTCCTTTATGCGTTAATACAGTCAAGGATTTTGCTATTTTGGAAAAATCTTGGATGAATCTTCTGTAATAACCAGCCAATCCTAAAAATTGACGTATATGCTTCGAAGTTTTCGGAGTTTCCCAGTTTACAACGGTTTTAATCTTTGACGGATCAACCTGAATACCTTCTTTGCTCACAACATGTCCGAGGAATTGAACTTCTTTCAACCAAAATGCACACTTTGAAAACTTAGCGTACATTTTTTCTTTCCTCAACAATTCCAGTACTTTCCTTAAATGTTCTTCATGCTCTTGATCATTCTTTGAGTAAATAAGTATGTCATCGATGAAGACAATGACAAACTTGTCGAGATATGGTCCACACACTCTATTCATGAGGTCTATGAACACAGCTGGTGCATTAGTCAAACCAAACGGCATAACCATAAACTCGTAATGACCGTATCGCATCCTGAAAACAGTCTTTGGAATATCATCCTCCTTTACCCGCATTTGATGATATCCGGAACGTAAATCGATCTTCGAATAAACCGACGAGCCTTGTAGTTGATCAAATAAGTCATCGATTCTCGGTAGTGGGTAACGGTTCTTGATGGTAAGTTTGTTCAACTCTCGGTAGTCGATACACAACCTGAATGTACCATCCTTCTTTTTGACAAACAAAACAGGAGCTCCCCATGGTGATGTACTTGGTCGTATGAAACCACGCTCTAGAAGTTCTTGTAATTGGCTTTGAAGTTATTTCATTTCACTGGGTGCGAGTCTGTATGGAGCACGAGCTATTGGTGCAGCTCCAGGTACAAGATCTATTTGAAATTCAACGGATCGGTGTGGAGGTAATCCTGGTAATTCTTTCGGAAATACATCGGAAAATTCTTTTGCGACGGGAACATTATTGATGCTCTTTTCTTCAGTTTGTACTTTCTCGACGTGTGCTAGAACAGCATATCAACCCTTTCTTATTAGCTTTTGCGCCTTCAAATTACTAATAAGATTTAGCTTCGCGTTGCTCTTTTCTCCGTACACCATTAAGGGTTTTCCTTCATCTCGTACAATGCGAATTGCATTTTTGTAACATACGATCTCTGCTTTCACCTCTTTCAACCAGTCCATGCCAATTATCACATCAAAACTCCCTAACTCTACTGGTATCAAATCAATCTTAAACATTTCGCTACCCAGTTTAATTTCTCGATTCCGACATATATTATCTGCTGCAATTAATTTACCGTTTGCTAATTCTAGTATAAACTTATTATCCAAAGACGTCAATGGACAACTTAATTTAGCACAGAAATCCTTACTCATATAGCTTCTATCCGCACCTGAATCAAATAAAACATAAGCAGATGTATTGTTAATAAGAAACGTACCCGTAACAAGCTCCGGGTCTTCCTGCGCTTCAACTGCATTAATGTTGAAGACTCTTCCTCGGCCTTGCCCACTATTATCCCCCTGATTTGGACACATATTTTTATAGTGGCCCTTCTTCCCTCATCCGAAACAGGTAATGTCAGCATAACTTGTTCAGGCATTATTTGTTCCTTTAGCCATTGATCCGTAGATTTCGCACTTTGTCACACCATGGACCTTTCTATTACACTTAGTACACACTGCTGTACAGAGCCCAGTTGGTTGGTATCCTTCACATCTCTGGCAGAATTTCTGCCTCTTGTTGTTATTTTTGGGATTGTTGTTTTTACGGTTGTTATTGTTGTTGAAATGGTTGTTGTAGTTGTTGCTGGGGTGGTTGTTGTTGTTACGAAAATTGGTGCGATTGTAGTTGTGATTGTTGGGTTGATTATTGAAATTGTGACCCTTGTCACTGGTATCTTCCCATTTCCTCTTGAGTTGTTTCGTATTGGCTTCTTCAGCCGCCTGTTCTTTAATCCTTTCCTCAATTTGATTTATAAGTTTATGAGCCATTCGACTTGCCTTTTGTATGGAGGCAGGCTCGTGTGAACTTATATCCTCTTGGATCCTTTCCGGTAACCCTTTTACAAATGCGTCGATTTTCTCTTCTTCATCTTCGAACGCTCCCGGACACAATAGGCACAACTCTGTGAATCGTCGTTCATACGTGGTAATATCAAACCCTTGTGTTCGTAACCCTCTAAGCTCTACCTTGAGCTTATTGACCTCGTTTCTGGGACAGTACTGCTCGTTCATTAAGTATTTGAATGCTGACCACGGTAGTGCGTAAGCAACATCTTGTCCCACCTGTTCTAGATAAGTGTTCCACCATGTTAACGCAGTACCCGTGAAGGTATGCGTAGCGTACTTTACTTTGTCTTCTTCAGTGCACTTACTTATGGCAAACACCGATTCAACCTTCTCAGTCCACCATTTTAATCCGATTGGACCCTCGATTCCATCGAATTCCAAAGGTTTACAGGCAGTGAATTCTTTGTAGGAGCATCCTACACGAGTTCTCGTGGCGTTAGTTCCATTGCTGGATTCAGAGTTATTGTTATTTTGCATCGCAGCCTGTACTGCGGCTATGTTTGCTGCAAGGAAAGCACGGAATTCTTCCTCGCTCATATTCAGGGTGTGTCGAGTAGTTGGTGCCATTTCCTTCAAAAATAGCCAAAAGAATTTAGTTAATCATATAGAATATCAAGAGTAGTCCATAGTATTTCATAGCATAATATGAACTTATTTATAAAAGCTTTTTCTTCATATTAGCGTTTTATAGTAGTTTTTTTTTTCCATTCGGGTAGTACCTACCCGTTAAGTTCATACTTAGTAGCTACTATACAATTCAACCACTACAATTCTATATGAAAAACTGATTATAATAATATTTCACGTTCAAACTATTACACAATATTTTACAAACTTACAATACCGCTATATAGCATAAAATATAGCATACAATAACATTGATACAAAGTAGTTTCGATGACAATCCTAGTTAATACGCAAGTCGTTCAACAAAGGCAATAAAGACACGTAGTTCATAAGTCCAGAAACAAATCATGCATTCTGGTTTTACTAAGACTACTTCCCATCCTTGGTTTTGTGGAACATAACCGTTGTGGCCGTTAATAAGACAGCATTTTGTAACATCGTCAAAGGGACGAGGGTTCCGTAATGCCCAACAGCCCCGTAACAATCTAAAAACCTTGTTTCTCACCCCAACTACTGAGTCCGTTACTTGTGGGAATGTTTTGTTTAATAGTTGTAATCCGATGTTCTTTTTCTCACTTTGGTGAGAAGCGAACATCACTAACCCATAAGCATAACATGCTTCTTTATATTGCATGTTAGAAGCTCTTTCTAATTCACGAAGTCCTATGTTGGGATAAATTGAGTCAAAATAGGTTCTTAATCCGTAGCGTAAAATTGCACTTGGGTTCTCCGCATTTAATGCTTTAAAGAAAACACGGCGTTTCTTACGGTCTCCCCAATGTGATATACCCCAACTTTCAAAGGAAAGCCTTTTATAAACTAAGGCATTCTTGGAACTTTCATCAAATGTTCTACAAACTAATTTCGCCGTAAATAATTGTGTCGACGAATTCTGACCAACTTTAGACAAGATTTCATCAATCATGTCCCCGGGTAGGTCTTCTAAAATTTTTGGTTGTCTATCCTTAACGTCCATTGTGTTTTTATACTGTAAAACAGACGAGGATTAGATTTGTAAAAGATAATTATCAAATAATACAAGAAATTTTTTTTTTACATACAACATAAACGTACAAGCACACTTATATTACATATATTACACCGCATGATTACAACCCTTTATTTCGACTCGCTTGTTTCTTCTTCTTCGGACTTAGTTCGTTTCGCTAATTTTCTACGGATATATGGTGCTCCCCTAATACGAGCTATCGTTTTCCACAATGGTTTAGAAAAACCTGGTGGTTTAGAGGTTCCCGGGTTATTGTTGCAATTTAGGAAATACGGATGTTGCCAATACATATAAAGTTCATCGGGGTTGGAATCAGGTTTCTCTATTTTTATACCTTTTCCCTTATTATTTTCTTTTGCCTCTTTAAATTGGGTCGGGGTAATTTCTATAACGTCATCGGAATCCTCATCGGGATCCGATTCATCGGAGAATTGGTAATCTTCCCAATATTTTGCTTCCTTAGCGGAAACACCATTGACCATTATTAACTTTGGTCCATTGGTTGAGGATTTTCTTTTATTTGACCGTTTTTCTGTGGTTTCTAATATTTCCCCCTCCGGAACCTCTTCTTCTTCCGGTTCCTCTTCTTCCGGTTCTTCTTCTTCTTGTTCTTCTTCTTCCGGTTCTTCGGGAATTTGTGAATCTTCCCAATATATATTCGACCCTTCATTATTATTAGGTGAGTCAATGGGATTCGTACTAGAGGTAGACATCTATCACACAATATCAAACACGTTAAGAGATTAATATATTACATAATATTTACATGTTAATAATATATAGTTTCCAACAAAAATGTTAAGCAATTATTTTTAAAGAAAACTCGGTCGAAGTCCAGACTCACTAATACATCCTAACAAACTCGATAAGACACACTAATGCAAATTTTCTGGTTCTCTAAGACCAACGCTCGGATACCAACTGAAATGTCCCGTTCATATTGATTATAAACGTTCCATATTAATTGATTTCGTCGCGAGGTTTTGACCTCAATATGAGACGTTTTTCAAAGACTGCATTCATTTTTATAACAACCATAACCTTTATTTTATCGATAAAGGTTTAAAAAGCATTACGTAGATTATCAAATAATGATAATCTAAAATATACCGTTTACACACGACCATTACATAATGGTTTATAATAAAAATATATTACATCAAAGTAAGTTTCTTGAATGCAGTTTTTACACAATATCATACAAGCATGGACTCCAAATCTTGTCCTTATTTTAGTATGCAATAGCGGAAGCTCTTAATAATCACCTGAGAATAAACATGCTTAAAACGTCAACAAAAATTTTGGTGAGTTATAGGTTTAACCTATATATTATCAAATCATAATAATAGACCACAAGATTTCTCATTTTTCATAAATATCATTACACTCGCAAGTGCATAAAAATTATTCATATGTTGAACACCTGGTAACCGATGTTAACTTAATGCATAGAATATCCCCAAAACAGAACCTCTCGTCTGTATAATAATCTCGAAGTACTAAACCATCCATAACCTGAATGGGGGTTGTTAAGCCCAATAGATCTATCTTTAGGATTCGCGTCAATTAAGGGCCATTTCCCTAATTCTTAGGCTACCAGACTTGAAGGGCGATATTCGGTTTAATAATCCAACCATAGAATGTAGTTTCACATACTTGTGTCTATTTTGTAAAACATTTATAAAACTGCATGTATTCTCATCCCAAAAATATTAGATTTTAAAAAATGGGACTATAACTCACTTTCACAGATTTTTACTTCGTCGGGAAGTAAGACTTGGCCACTGGTCGATTCACGAACCTATAACAAATATGTACATATATATCAAAGTATGATCGAAATATATTCAAAACACTTTTTATTACGTTTCAATGATTTAAGTGTATTAAGTCAGCTGTCCCCGTTAGTAACCTACAACTAGTTGTCCATAGTTTGATGTACGGAAATAAATTGATGTATATTATCTTGAATCAATCCACGACCCAATGTATACACGTCTCAGGCTAGATCACAACTCAAAGTATATATATTTTTGGAATCAACCTCAACCCTGTATAGCTAACTCCAACATTACTGCATATAGAGTGTCTATGGTTGTTCCAAATAATATATATACATGGGTCGATATGATATGTCAAAACATTTTCATACGTGTCTATGGTATCCCAAGATTAAATAATATATTAGAATACATGTATAATACAATATAAGTTAGCTAGGATATGATTGATATAGATTTGTTACCAATTTTCACGTAGCTACAACAAGCAAAATTATCCAATATTGTTTTACCCATAACTTATTCGTTTTAAATCCGTTTTGAGTGAATCAAATTGCTATGGTTTCATATTGAACTTAAGTTTATAAATCTAAGCAGAAAAAGTATAAGTTAATAGTCAGAAATATAGGTTACATGTCATTTACTAAAGAGGTAGTCATTTCCGTCGAAAGAACGACATCTTGATGACTATTTTGAAAAACATACTTCCACTTTGAGTTTAACCATGATTTTTGGATATAGTTTCATGTTCATAAGAAAAATCATTTTCTCAAAAGAACAACTTTTAAATCAAATTTTATCATAGTTTTTAATTAACTAACCCAAAACAGCTCGGGGTGTTACTACGACGGCGTATGTCCGGTTTTACGGTGTTCATCGTGTTTCCAGGTTTTAAATCATTAAGTTAGCATATCATATAGATATAGAAAATGTGTTTAGTTGATTTTAAAAGTCAAGTTAGAAGGATTAACTTCTGTTTGCGAACAAGTTTAGAATTAACTAAACTATGTTCTAGTGATTACAAGTTTAAACCTTCGAATAAGATAGCTTTATATGTATGAATCAAATGATGTTATGAACATCATTACTACCTCAAGTTTTGTGGATAAACCTACTGGAAAAGAGAAAAATAGATCTAGCTTTAAAGGATCCTTGGATGGCTTGAAAGTTCTTGAAGCAGAATCATGACACGAAAACAAGTTCAAGTAAGGTTTCCACTCGAAATAAGATTGTTATAGTTATAGAAATTGAATCAAAGTATGAATATGAGTATTAACTTGAATTAGAAAGATATCTTACTTTAAATAAGAAAGATTTCTTGAGATTGGATGATCACTTGAAATGGATTTGCAAGATTGGAAGTAAGCTAGCAAGATTTCTTGAAGTGTTCTTGAATGGTTGTTTTTATGATGATTAAAGCTTGTAATTGAAGCTAAAAGATGGTGAAAATGCTTGGAGATGATCAAGTATGATGTTAGGAGTATTTTAAGAGAGAATGGAATGGAATATTAAAGTGTAAGTATGAGAAAATGGAATGGAAAAATGGGGTGAAATCATAAAAACGAAATTACTTGTTATAAAGAAAAAAAAGATCCTTAAGTTTGTTTTTATCTCATTAGTCATACAAGTTGTTAAATAATGGTTCCACATGTTTTTGACTCTAAGATGGCTGCTAAGAATGAATGATTAAAGGTGTATATACTAATAGTAAATACATCCAGAAGCTATGTATTGTACGAGTACAAATACGGGTGTACACGAGTAGAATTGTTGATGGAAACGAATGAGAATGTAATTTTGAGCATTTTTGCTAATTAGAAATACTTTGATATATGTCTTGAAGTCTTTCAAAAGTTTATTAATACATCTTAATACACTACATGTATATACATTTTAACTGAGTCGTTAAGTCACCGTTAGTCATTACATGTAAGTGTTGTTTTAAGACCTTTAAGTTAACGATCTTGTTAAATGTAATTAATCCATTGTTATTATACTTAAATGAGATTTTAAATTATTACATTATCATGATATTATAATGTATGAATATATCTTAATATGATATATATACATTAAAATGTTGTTACAACGATAATCGTTACATATATGCCTCGTTTCGAAATTATTAAGTTAGTAGTCTTGTTTTACGTATGTAGTTTATTGTTAACACACTTAATGATATACTTAATTATGATTTTATCATGTTAAACATAGTGTATCAATATCTTAATATGATTCATATGTATTTAGTAAAATATTGTTATAACGATAATCGTTATATATATCGTTTGCGAGTTTCTTAAGTCAATAAACTCATTTTTATGTATATCACTCATTGTTAATATACTTAGTGAGATACTTACTTATCATAATATCATGTTAACCATATATATATATATATCCATATATATATCATCATGTAGTTTTTACAAATTTTTAACGTTCGTGAATCGCCGGTCAACTTGGGTGGTCAATTGTCTATATGAAGCACATTTCAAATAATCAAGTCTTAACAAGTTTGATTGCTTAACATGTTGGAAACATTTAATCATACAAATATAGTTTTCATTTAATATATAACATGGAAAAGTTCGGGTCACTACAGAAATAACGAAGAAATGGCATGATAAAAGAATCAAAAGTTCAAAAGAATTTAAAGAAGGAGACAAAGTTCTTCTTTTCAATTCATGATTCAAGCTATTTCCTGGAAAATTGAAATCAAGATGGTCTGGACCATTCATAGTCAAAATAGTTTTCCCATATGGAACAATAGAGTTAATAAATTCAAATGGGATTGAATTTAAAGTTAATGGTCACAGAGTTAAACATTACATACATGGTCCGATGGATGTTGACAATGAAGTCAATCATAATTTCACCACCCAAGAAAACCCTCAGAATGAAAACATAAATATGTTATCAACAACATATGAAAAACCAAAATTGGAAGACGGGGAAGCTTCAAATTGGAGTGATGAAGAAGAATTCCTATACAAACCTCTCATTCCAAGAAATGAAGAAAAATGTGAACAAGAAGTTCAAGTAGAAGTGAAAGAACCAAGAAAAGATCACTTGGAAAAGGTTAACAAACCAACTCTACTTACTAAAGTAGGAGACCCAGGTGAATTTATCATTTCTTGCTTGCTTAATGATGGTGCTATGTATAATGGACTCGCAGATTTAGGAGCAAGTGCAAACATTATGCCTCTTTCCTTATACAAAAGACTAGGTGTGGGTAAATTAAAACCAACCAGAATAGGTGTTCAATTATTTGATGAAACCATTAAACACCCGGTTGGAATAACCAATAATTTACTTATTAAAGTGGGAAGTTTAACCTTTGTTGCAAAATTCATAGTTATTAATATGGAGGATGACCTTGATATTCCTCTAATTTTAGGTCGCGCATTTTTAGCAACCACCGAGGCATTCATTGATGTAAGAGAAGGTAGAATGACACTAAGGGATGGTGACAAATCAGTCACCTTTGTGAACCGAAAGTTTAGATCTCCACCAACCAAAACTGTTGAACCAATAAAAATACCTAAGTGTGGGGAAGATGAAGAAACACCTAATGATGAACCGATAACAAAGAACTCCGTTGTTGATACGAAATTAGATGAACCCGTTTTTAACAGTTCAACGAAGAAACTTTATAAATGGATTCAAGATGCTAGGATTAAGGGGAACTTTAAGTTATGTAACCGATTAGTATCCAATTTGTCGCCTAAAGAAAAGGCAATGTTAGTTGAATTTGTGAAAGTTACAGAGAAAATCAACAATTGGCTTGAAGCAAAAGTCAGAGATATACAAGTTGTTGATAGTCCAATTGAAAACGAAGTTAATCACAATTTCGACACCACGGCTAACTAAGTGTGGGAAGATTCGAATCTTTTAAGGGTAATATGTATTTCTGTTAGAGTTAGATATTCTGTTCTCGTGTAGTTTCCGAGAATGGAATCCGAATGGTCTTTCCCTAGCAGACCCTAAAGAACTAGTCTTCTCCCTCCATTCTGAATTTGTATTTCTTTTAGGTTTTACGAGATGAAGAATTCCTTTAATCAGAACCATGGTCTACTACTACACGCTATGATTACTAAACGTAATAATAACATCATCTCGAGTGAACTGGTATCATTCATAAGAGGAAAAATGGACGAAGTAAGGAAAGAACTCAGGAAAGATCATCAAAAGACACATTTTGGTAAAGGAAAATCAAAATCTGCAACAAAAAGAAGAGCACGACACCTTGAAAGATGTCATAAATGCGGAAAATGGCCACACGAAGGTAAATGTTCAAACAATCAAACATATTCAAATACCGAATTTGTTACTCTATGTAGAGAAGGACCGTTCATATGTTTAGAAGAAAAGTTATTGAAGAATCGAGGTTATGCTTACGTAGCTATGGAAAACCAAATCACACGACTCTCCAATGAGTCGGCTAATGCAGGTCTCTGAGAATTCTATCTCACAGGTAAGCATGTACAGTTTTTATTTTCTTTTATTTATTGCTTTTAACCTTTTGATAATAAACGCTGAATCTTTCGCTATAAAGTATTAAATTGATATTCAATAAAATTAGGTATGCGAAACCGAAATTATTGATATCATACAAAAATTTATTACATCACTGAAAAATTTACCGTTTATTCTTAAGGTATAAATATATTTAATCAATCAATCCAAAAATATTTCAGAAATTCGTCAGGAGTAAAATTAGGTAATATAGCCGAAATTACTTTACCCAAAAGAGGGGCGTATATTTTTGATAATATTTGATTGATTAAAGTGGGATAAAAGACCAAAAAGATTTTTAATTTTAATTTTTTACTTTGTTTTTAAAATTAATATATAAATATTAAATTATTAATGTAAATTTTGAAAATCAATATATTTAAGTTTTTAAATATTTTAAAAATTAATATTTTTAATATAAGTTTTCAAAATTAATGTATAAAAATATTAATGATATTTATATGAATTTTTAATTTTATACATTTTTAATTTAAGTTTGATGTGAATTTAAAAATAGAAATTTACTTTATTTCATTAAGTTAAAAATTTGATATTTAAAATTCGTCGTGAGTTGAACACTAGGTCGTTGAACCGAAATTGCTTTACCCGAGGGCGGGACGAGAAATTTTATTATCATTATTTTTAATCTTATTGAATTAAAGTATGCCAAAAACATTAAAAAAACCCAAAATTCTTTGCTTTTAAAACGACGCTTAAAAAGTGACAAATTTTAAAATTTTGTCAAGAGACGGACTAGGACAATGATCCGAAATGCCCTCATTCTTAAAAAACAAAATTTTAAAATTAATCTATTATTATGTTTAACAAGTAAAAGGTTTTAATTTAAAAAAAAAAGAAAATACACCCCATGCGATCGCATGAGGTTTGTGCTTCAAAACCATGTGGTCGCATGGGGGACCAAATGCTGGTCAGAATCAAAAGAGCAGCTCGCCTGTTCTGCCTTCTCACTTCACACACATACACATACACAAACACACTCCAAATCACCCTCAATAATTTAAATTGCTACTGATTTCTTGCAAATGAGGGCATTGCAAGATCTTAAATGTGGGAAGGTGTTAAATTCTTTCGGATTTTTAAAATTTTAAATTTAAACACTTGGTTACCATTAAAAATACTAGTAACGCAGTAGTTGTATTAGAATCTAGTGCTCTCTGATAATAAAGAACAGCCCTAGTCTTATATACTGACTACCCAATTCTAGTAAAATTTTTCAAAATTTTCAAATAAATGAATTCAAAATCATGCTTATACATATTTATGAATGATAAAACTAGGTGTTAACACCGAAATTATTGTTACCTCGAAAAGGACATAAATTGAAAACAACACAAAATGTTAGAATTCATTTAAAATGGAATAGAGGAAAATAAAAAGGCAAAGAAAGTAAAATAAAAGCCAAGTGTAGAAAAAATTTACCAAATTATTTAGAACATATATCACATATTTTTGTACAAATAATTAAAGATAATTTTGTTTTGGACAATATTAATCAGTTTTACCCAGTTTATTATAATATAAATGAAAATTAAAAGGAAGTAAAGTCTTCCGAAAAAGACACGCGCTTCTTGATTTAGGTCAGGAAGTTGTCGTCCAGACCAGTTGTAGAGTCTACGAAAAACCTTGAAAAATTTTCTCGAAAATCAGCTGAAAATCCACTGACCTCAGTATCAAACAGGGTCGCCAAGTGGTCAGACTTATCCTAACCATGAGAGAATCTGTCTCGTACAATGGGGGCACCGTGCAATGAATCAGATCCCCAGAAAGGATAATCTCCTTAAAGATCAAAAATCAGCTTTTAAGACTGATATTACTCAATCCTTGAGATTGACCTTAAAGATTGAGAATTCAAACTCATGAAATTCGATGATATCTAAACTCGAGCTTGAATGAGAAAATATTTTGATCAAAATTACAAACCGATTTGTTTTCTGAAAACCCATTTTCAATGCGTTCATTACCATTGAACGAAAAATCCTAGGAATTTACCTGGAATTCACTAGGTCACCTGAACCAAATCGGGTGTCAACCGTAAGAACGGTGGTTGCATAGCATGGTCAAATATAGGACCTTGTGTCAGACCGAAAAACTATAGGGTGATCTTTACTATTGCTCCTACAAAGGATAGTAATTGCATCCGACACGATATAGACCATAATCAAAAGCATGTCACGGGACATTGCCTTAACAGTTGCTTGTTCAACGCTTTCCTTTACAACCGGACGGTAGTTTACCGAAAGGTAATATATGGAGCAAGTATACTGGACGTGTTGCTTTCCCAATACAAGGTTAGCAAGTGGGTGACACAAAACCGCAAGTTTTGAGCTAAAATTTTCAAATCTGAAACCCACTAAACCCACAAAAACAATTTGCAAACACCGGTGAAGGGTTATTCCGGAAAAATTATCTAGGGTAAAAGCTAGATTGAATTTTCAAAAGATCAAATGTTTTCATAAAGATCCAATTTCTTAAAGGATCTAAATTTTCATAGTCATGTGGGACTGTAAACCACAACGTTACTATCATTGTTCATACCGCCGTATTAAAATCACTGATGTGCAAAGTGTGAAGAATAAAGAAGTGATTCTAGTAATGTTATATTCAAGTTCTATATTGCTTGAGGACAAGCAACGCTCAAGTGTGAGAATATTTGATAATGCTAAAAACGAATATATATTTGATAGCATTATCCTTCAAGAAAGACAAGCTTTTGGTTGCAATTGTTCTATTTACAAGTGATATTCGTTTAAATAATACAAGGTGAAGACAAAAGATAGATTCGACGATTTGAAGACGCAAACGACCAAAAAGCTAAAAAGTACAAAGTACAATCAAAGTGGTTCAATTTATTGATGAGAAACGTCTAAAAATTACAAGAGTACGAGCCGCAAAACGCAAAGTACAAGATATTAAATTGTACGCAAGGACGTTCGAAAATCCGGAACTGGGACCAGAGTTAACTCTCAACGCGAAACGCAACAGAGCTAAAATTACAAGTCAACGGAGTACAAGAATATAATATAATATATAATTAATTATATATAATTATATATATTAAATAATACGCAGCAGCCCACATTTTGGAATCATTGTGAGCTGGAAAAGCAGGCCATGCGATCGCATGGCCAGGAAGGCTTAAAACCATGCGATCGCATGGAAGCCTGTAGCAGGCCAAGTCCTATAAAAAGCAACGAATTCGGCCGATTTAATTACGCAATATTCAATCTCTCACTCTCTACGATATATTTATATTTATATTTTATAATTTTAATTTTAATTTAAGTTTAATAATAATAAGGTTATAGTGGAGAATGTTGTAAGTGTGTAAGTCGAAATTCTGTACGCTATTATTAATCATTGTAAGTTATGTTCAACCTTTTTAAATTAATGACTCGTAGCTAAGTTATTATTATGCTTATTTAAGCCGAAGTAATCGTAATGTTGGGCTAAATATTAAAGACAAGGTAATTGGGCTTTGGACCATAATTGGGGTTTGGACAAAAGAACGACACTTGTGGAAATTAGACTATGGGCTATTAATGGGCTTTATATTAACTAAACGATACCTTGTTAATTTAATATAATGGTTACAATTTAACGTATCTATATATAACCACATACGCTTTATCGGGTACGGTGGGCGGGATATCTATAAATACGAATTATCGTTCATTTTACCGGACACGGGGATGGATTAATAGTTAATGGACTCATTAAAACAGGGGTGGATTACATGCAAGGGTAATTGGTGTAATTGTTAACAAAGTAGTAAAACCTTGGATTACACGCAGTCGATAACCTGGTGTATTCATTAAACAAAGTATTAAGACCTTGGTACAGTTCGAATCCCTAATTAGTTGGAATATTTGACTTCGGGTATAAGGATAATTTGACGAAGACTCTCGCACTTTATATTTATGACTGATGGACTATTATGGACAAAACCATATGGACATATCGAATAATCCTGGACAAAGTATAATTAACCCATGGTAATAAACTAAAATCAATACGTCGAACATCATGATTACGGAAGTTTAAATAAGCATAATTCTTTTATTTTATATCTTATCGCACTTTTAATTATCGTACTTTTTAATTATCGCAATTTTATTTATCGTCATTTTATTTATCGCACTTTTAATTATCGTACTTTTATTTATCGTCATTTACTTTACGCTTTAAATTAAGTTATTTGTATATTTAATATTTTACATTAGGTTTTAATTGTGACTAAAGACATAAAATCGACAAACCGATCATTAAACGATAAAAAACCCCCTTTTATAATAATAATAATAATACTACTTATATATATATATATATATATATATATATATATATATATATATATATATATATATATATATATATATATATATACAAATATAGTTTTAAAAATATAACGTTAAACTTGAATAGCTCCCTGCGGAACAAACCGGACTTACTAAAAACTACACTACTGTAAGATTAGGTGCACTGCCTATAAGTGTTGTAGCAAGGTTTAGGTATATCCACTCTATAAATAAATAAATAACTTGTATAAAATTATATCATATTTAATAGTATTTCGCAATAAAAATATAACTATTTCGTATACACCTCGCATAACATCAAGTATACACACGGTTTAGGAGTGTAGTAAGTCACGTGAGACTATGTAGTGAAGTCTAGTCGAATATATGAAGCGGGAATGGAGTGTACGAGGCGTATAAACTATGATTAGTTAAGTTGTCAAAATGATGTTCAGGTGAAGCCTAATGTCGCACCACGGAGGAGTAGGTCGCGCCGCGACAATGAACGCAAACCAGGATCAGGAGTGGATTAAGACAGCTCGAAATTCATGTTATGTGCCGTGCCGCGACCTTACTAGCGTGCTGATCCATTTTTCAGCTTTTAAAAAGTGTGGTTCAAGGGTAATTTTGTCTTTTCACGTATGGATCTGATTGGGACATTAAATCTCAACCACTTATCCATCTTTATTCATTTCTTTTCTCTTTTCTTTCTTCATTTTACTCTCAAACTAAAAACCCACTTAGATTCAAACTAAGATTTGAAGGTGAGGAATTGTGAATCGATCTTATGAGCAAGAAGTAATATTGTTCCCCTCGTTCTTAGCTACTAGTGGATAGTGTTGGTAAGTATTAACTCCATGTTTTGAGTTTTAGTTAAATTATGGCTAGGGTTTTGTTCATTTGAGACTTGTAAGACCTATTTAGGGGTTAAATGGGTGAATTTGGGTAATATTGATGTAAGAAAACCCTAATAGCTATAATCTAGGGTTTTGGTCTTATGAATTGAGATTTGTAAGTGTTAAATTGTGTTGTTAGTCACTAATACACTTGTAAACGATGAAATATTTGTTAATGGGTTAAGTTTGACCAAAACTTGTAAGTCAACATGCTATAATGGGTCAAATGGGAAATGTTGACCGAGTTGGGTGAGATGGGTATGAAATACTCTAAGTTTGTGTTAGTTGTGTAGTGACCCGAACTTTTCCATGTTTATATATATTAATTGAGATTGATATTTACATGATTAAATGTTTCTAACATGTTAAGCAATCAAACTTGTTAAGACTTGATTAATTGAAATATGTTTCATATAGACAATTGACCACCCAAGTTGACCGTGATTCACGAACGTTAAAACTTGTAAAAACTATATGATGACATATATATGGATATATATATAGTTAACATGATACTATGATAAGTAAACATATCATTAAGTATATTAACAATGAACTACATATGTAAAAACAAGACTATTAACTTAATGATTTTTAAACGAGACATATATGTAACGATTATCGTTGTAAAGACATTTAATGTATATATATCATATTAAGAGATATTCATACATGATAATATCATGATAATATAATAATTTAAAATCTCATTTGATATTATAAACATTGGGTTAACAACATTTAACAAGATCGTTAACCTAAAGGTTTCAAAACAACACTTACATGTAACGACTAACGATGACTTAACGACTCAGTTAAAATGTATATACATGTAGTGTTTTAATATGTATTTATACACTTTTGAAAGACTTCAATACACTTATCAAAATACTTCTACTTAACAAAAATGCTTACAATTACATCCTCGTTCAGTTTCATCAACAATTCTACTCGTATGCACCCGTATTCGTACTCGTACAATACACAGCTTTTAGATGTATGTACTATTGGTATATACACTCTAATGATCAGCTCTTAGCAGCCCATGTGAGTCACCTAACACATGTGATAACCATAATTTGGCAACTAGCATGAAATATCTCATAAAATTACAAAAATATGAGTAATCATTCATGACTTATTTACATGAAAACAAAATTACATATCCTTTATATCTAATCCATACACCAAAGACCAAAAACACCTATAAACACTTTCATTCTTTAATTTTCTTCATCTAATTGATCTCTCTCAAGTTCTATCTTCAAGTTCTAAGTGTTCTTCATAAATTCTACAAGTTCTAGTTACATAAAATCAAGAATACTTTCAAGTTTGCTAGCTCACTTCCAATCTTGTAAGGTGAACATCCAACCTCAAGAAATGTTTGTTTCTTACAGTAGGTTATCATTCTAATACAAGGTAATAATCATATTCAAACTTTGGTTCAATTTCTATAATTATAACAATCTTATTTCAAGTGATGATCTTACTTGAACTTGTTTTCGTGTCATGATTCTGCTTCAAGAACTTCGAGCCATCCAAGGATCCGTTGAAGCTAGATCCATTTTTCTCTTTTCCAGTAGGTTTATCCAAGGAACTTAAGGTAGTAATGATTTTCATAACATCATTCGATTCATACATATAAAGCTATCTTATTCGAAGGTTTAAACTTGTAATCACTAGAACATAGTTTAGTTAATTCTAAACTTTTTCGCAAACAAAAGTTAATCCTTCTAACTTGACTTTTAAAATCAACTAAACACATATTGTATATCTATATGATATGCTAACTTAATGTTTAAAACCTGGAAACACGAATAACTCCGTAAAACCGGATTTACGCCGTCGTAGTAACACCGCGGACTATTTTGGGTTAGTTAATTAAAAACTATGATAAACTTTGATTTAAAAGTTGTTATTCTGAGAAAATGATTTTTATTATGAACATGAAACTATATCCAAAAATTATGGTTAAACTCAAAGTGGAAGTATGTTTTCTAAAATGGTCATCTAGACGTCGTTCTTTCGACTGAAATAACTACCTTTACAAAAATGACTTGTAACTTATTTTTCCGACTATAAACCTATACTTTTTCTGTTTAGATTCAAAAAATAGAGTTCAATATGAAACCATAGCAATTTGATTCACTCAAAACGGATTTAAAATGAAGAAGTTATGGGTAAAACAAGATTGGATAATTTTTCTCATTTTAGCTACGTGAAAATTGGTAACAAATCTATTCCAACCATAACTTAATCAACTTGTATTGTATATTATGTAATCTTGAGATACCATAGACACGTATACAATGTTTCGACCTATCATGTCGACACATCTATATATATTTCGGAACAACCATAGACACTCTATATGTGAATGTTGGAGTTAGCTATACAGGGTTGAGGTTGATTCCAAAATATATATAGTTTGAGTTGTGATCAATACTGAGATACGTATACACTGGATCGTGGATTGATTCAAGATAATATTTATTGATTTATTTCTGTACATCTAACTGTGGACAACTAGTTGTAGGTTACTAACGACGATAGCTGACTTAATAAACTTAAAACATCAAAATATATTAAAAGTGTTGTAAATATATTTTGAACATACTTTGATATATATGTATATATTGTTATAGGTTCGTAAATCAACCAGTGGCCAAGTCTTACTTCCCGACGAAGTAAAAATCTGTGAAATTGAGTTATAGTCCCACTTTTAAAATCTAATATTTTTGGGATGAGAGTACATGTAGGTTTTATAAATGATTTACAAAATAGACACAAGTACGTGAAACTACATTCTATGGTTGAATTATCAAAATCGAATATGCCCCTTTTTATTAAGTCTAGTAATCTAAGAATTAGGGAACAGACACCCTAATTGACGCGAATCCTAAAGATAGATCTATTGGGCCTAACAAACCCCATCCAAAGTACCGGATGCTTTAGTACTTCGAAATTTATATCATATCCGAAGGGTGTCCTGGAATGATGGGGATATTCTTATATATGCATCTTGTTAATGTCGGTTACCAGGTGTTCACCATATGAATGATTTTTATCTCTATGTATGGGATGTGTATTGAAATATGAAATCTTGTGCTCTATTATTATGATTTGATATATATAGTTTAAACCTATAACTCACCAACATTTTTGTTGACGTTTTAAGCATGTTTATTCTCAGGTGATTATTAAGAGCTTCCGCTGTCGTATACTTAAATAAGGACGAGATTTGAGTCCATGCTTGTATGATATTGTGTAAAAACTGCATTCAAGAAACTTATTTTGTTGTAACATATTTGTATTGTAAACCATTATGTAATGGTCGTGTGTAAACAGGATATTTTAGATTATCATTATTTGATAATCTACGTAAAGCTTTTTAAAACCTTTATCTATGAAATAAAGGTTATGGTTTGTTTTAAAAATGAATGCAGTCTTTGAAAAACGTCTCATATAGAGGTCAAAACCTCGCAATGAAATCAATTAATATGGAACGTTTTTAATCAATAAGAACGGGACATTTCAGTTGGTATCCGAGCGTTGGTCTTAGAGAACCAGAATTTTGCATTAGTGTGTCTTATCGAGTTTGTTAGGATGCATTAGTGAGTCTGGACTCCGACCGTGTTTACTTGAAAAATGATTGCTTAACAAATTTTGTTGGAAACTATATATTTTTAAGATGTGAATATTATGTGATATATTAATCTCTTAACGCGTTTGATATTATGTGATAGATGTCTACCTCTAGAACAAGTCCCATTGACTCACCTAATAATAATGAAGAGTCAAATGTAAATTGGAATGATTCGTGGACTGATTCACAAGTTCCCGAAGAGGAACCGGAAGAAGAGTCGGAACCGAAAGAAGAATCGGAACCGGAAGAAGAATCGGAACCGGATGAAGAAATAGAACCGGTGGGGGAAATAATAAAACGGTTAAGTAAAAGAAAATCCTCAACCAACCGACCAAGGTTAATTATGGTCAATGGTGTTTCCGCCAAGGAAGCAAAATATTGGGAGGATTACCAATTCTCCGATGAATCGGATTCCGACGAGAATTCCGATGATGTTATAGAAATTACCCCAATTGAATTTAAAAAGGTAAAAGAAAATAATAAGGGAAAGGGCATAAAAATAGAGAAATCTAATTCCAACCCCGATGAACTTTATATGTATCGTCAACCCCCGAAGTCCTTAAGTTGTAACAATGACCCGGGAACCTCTAAACCACCAGGTTTTTCTAAACCAATGTGGAAAACGACGGCTCGTATTAGGGGAACATCATATATCCCTAGAAACTTGGAAAAACGAACCAAAACCAAAGAAGAAGAAACAAGCGAGTCCGAATAAGATAGTTGTATTCGTGTGGTGTAATATATGTAATATAGTGTGCTTATGCTTTATGATATATGTAAAAATTGCTTGTATTAATAAGTATTTTTTTTTTTTTTATGAATCTAACTCTTGTCTATTTTACAGTATAAAAACACAAAATGGATAGACAACCCAATATTTTAAGAGACCTACCCGGAGACATGATTGATGAAATCTTGTCTAGAGTCGGTCAGAATTCTTCGGCACAACTATTTAAGGCGAGATCAGTTTGTAAGACATTCGAAGAACGTTCCAAGAATGCCTTGGTTTATAAAAGGCTTTCGTTCAAAATATGGGGGATATCACATTGGGAAATCCATAAGTTACGATGTGTTTACTTTGACGCATATATTGCGGGGAACCCAAATGCTATTTTACGCAATGGGTTAAGAAATTATTTTGACTCAATATATCTGAATATTGGACTTCGTGATTTAGAAAAAGCGGCTAACATGCAACATAAAGAAGCATGTTATGCTTACGGATTAGTAATGTTCGCTTCTCACCAAAGTGAGAACAAGAACATCGGGCTACAACTATTAAACAAAACGTTTCCACAAGTGACGGAGTCGGTAATTGGGGTAAGAAATGAGGTTTTTAGATTGTTACGGGACTGTTGGACATTACGTAACCCTCGTCCCTTTGACGACGTTACAACACGCTGTCTTATCAACGGCCATAACGGTTATGTTCCACAAGACCAAGGATGGGAAGTAATCCTAGTAAAACCAGAATGCATGACTTGTTTCTGGACGTATGAATTACGTGTCTTTATTGCCTTTGCTGAACGACTTGTGTACTAGCTAGAATTATCTTCACAACCATCTTGTATCAAATTTATTGTGTGCTATATTTCATGCTATATGTAAAATAAGCGGTATTGTAAGTTTGTAAAATATTGTGTAAAAGTTTGAACGCGAAATATTATTATAATCAGTTTTTCATATAGAATTGTAGTAGTTGAATTATATATTAGCTACTAAGTATGAACTTAACGGGTAGGTACTACCCGAATTTAAACTTATAAAACGCTAATATGAAGAAAAAGCTTTTATAAATGAGTTCATATTATGATACGAAATACTATTAACTACTCTTAATATTCTGTATGATTAACTTGTTCCATTTGACTATTTTGAAGGAAATGGCACCGACTACTCGACACACCGTGAATATGAATGAAGAGGAATTCTGTACTTTTCTAGCTTCAAACATAGCCGCAGTACAGGCTGCGCTACATACCAATAATAACCTTGGATCTAGCAGTACAGGAAATCGTGTAGGATGCACCTACAAAGAATTCACTGCCTGCAAACCTTTGGAATTTGATGGAACCGAAGGACTGATCGGATTGAAACGGTGGACCGAGAAGGTCGAATCGGTGTTTGCCATAAGTAAGTGTACTGAAGAGGACAAAGTGAAGTACGCTACGCATACCTTCACAGGTTCTGCGTTAACATGGTGGAATACCTATCTAGAGCAAGTGGGACAAGACGATGCGTACGCACTACCGTGGTCAGCATTCAAGCACTTGATGAACGAGAAGGACCGTCCCAGAACCGAGGTCAATAAGCTCAAGACAGAACTTAGAGGGTTACGAACCCAAGGATTTGATATTACCACGTACGAAAGACGATTCACAGAATTGTGCCTATTGTGTCCGGGAGCATTCGAAGATGAGGAAGAGAAGATCGACGCGTTTTTGAAAGGATTACCGGAAAGAATCCAAGAAGATATAAGTTCACACGAGCCCGCCTCCATACAACAGGCATGTAGAATGGCTCACAAACTAGTGAACCAGATTGAAGAAAGAATTAAAGAACAGACTGCTGAAGAGGCCAATGTGAAGCAAGTCAAAAGAAAGTGGGAGGAAAACGGTGATAAGAATCACCAATACAACAACAACAGCAATTACAACAATAATCGAAACAATTATCCCAATAATCGCAACATCAATCGCAACTACAACAAACGGCCCAACAACAACAACAACAACAACAACAACAACAACAACAACAACAACAACAACAACAACAACAACAACAACAACAACAACAACAACAGCAACTACAACAATCATCCCAACAACAATAATAACCGCAACAACAACAACAATCAGAAGCAGCTATGCCAAACGTGTGAAAAGTATCACTCGGGGTTCTGCACTAAATTTTGCAACAAGTGTAAAAGAAATGGTCATAGCACGACGAAGTGTGAGGTCTACAGACCAGGGGTTAATAGAACGAAAGGAACAAATGGTGTCAGAACGAGTAATGGCGGAGCAAGTAGTGTCGGAGCAAGTTATGCCAATGTAGTTTGTTATAAATGTGGAAAACCGGGCCACATTATTAGAAATTGCCCGAACCAGGAGAACACGAATGGACAAGGCCGCGGAAGAGTTTTCAATATTTATGCAGCAGAGGCACAGGAAGACACGGAGCTTGTTACGGGTACGTTTCTTATTGACAATAAATCTGCGTACGTTTTATTTGATTCGGGTGCGGATAGAAGCTATATGAGTAGAGATTTTTGTGCTAAATTAAGTTGTCCATTGACGCCTTTGGATAGTAAATTTTTACTCGAATTATCAAATGGTAAATTAATTTCAGCAGATAATATATGTCGGAATCGAGAAATTAAACTGGTTAGCGAAACATTTAAGATTGATTTGATACCAGTAGAGTTAGGGAGTTTTGATGTGATAATCGGTATGGACTGGTTGAAAGAAGTGAAACAGAGATCGTTTGTTACAAAAATGCAATTCGCATTATACGAGAAAAAGGAAAACCCTTAATGGTGTACGGAGAAAAGGGCAACACGAAGCTACATCTTATTAGTAATTTAAAGGCACAAAAACTAATAAGAAAAGGTTGCTATGCTGTTCTAGCACACGTTGAGAAAGTACAAACTGAAGAAAAGAGCATCAATGATGTTCCCATTGCAAAAGAATTTCCCGATGTATTTCCGAAAGAATTATCGGGATTACCCCCACATCGATCCGTTGAATTTCAAATAGATCTTGTACCAGGAGCTGCACCAATAGCTCGTGCTCCTTACAGACTCGCACCCAGCGAGATGAAAGAACTGCAAAGCCAATTACAAGAACTTTTAGAGCGTGGTTTCATTCGACCAAGCACATCACCGTGGGGAGCTCCTGTTTTGTTTGTCAAGAAGAAAGTTGGTACATTCAGGTTGTGTATCGACTACCGAGAGTTGAACAAACTTACCATCAAGAACCGCTACCCACTACCGAGAATCGACGACTTATTTGATCAACTACAAGGCTCGTCTATTTATTCAAAGATTGACTTACGTTCCGGGTATCATCAAATGCGGGTGAAAGAAGATGATATTCCAAAGACTGCTTTCAGAACACGTTACGGTCATTACGAGTTTATGGTCATGCCGTTTTGTTTAACTAATGCACCAGCTGTGTTCATGGACCTTATGAACCGAGTGTGTGGACCATACCTTGACAAGTTTTTCATTGTTTTCATTGATGACATACTTATTTACTCAAAGAATGACCAAAAACACGGATAACATTTGAGAAAGGTGTTAGAAGTATTGAGGAAGGAAGAATTGTACGCTAAGTTTTCAAAGTGTGCATTTTGGTTGGAAGAAGTTCAATTCCTCGGTCACATAGTGAACAAAGAAGGTATTAAGGTGGATCCGGCAAAGATAGAAACTGTTGAAAAGTGGGAAACCCCGAAAACTCCGAAACACATACGTCAGTTTTTAGGACTAGCTGGTTACTACAGAAGGTTCATCCAAGACTTTTCCAGAATAGCAAAACCCTTGACTGCATTAACGCATAAAGGGAAGAAATTTGAATGGAATGATGAACAAGAGAAAGCGTTTCAGTTATTGAAGAAAAAGCTAACTACGGCACCTATATTGTCATTGCCTGAAGGGAATGATGATTTTGTGATTTATTGTGACGCATCAAAGCAAGGTCTCGATTGTGTATTAATGCAACGGACGAAGGTGATTGCTTATGCGTCTAGACAATTGAAGATTCACGAGCAAAATTATACGACGCATGATTTGGAATTAGGCGCGGTTGTTTTTGCATTAAAGACTTGGAGGCACTACTTATATGGGGTCAAAAGTATTATATATACCGACCACAAAAGTCTTCAACACATATTTAATCAGAAACAACTGAATATGAGGCAGCGTAGGTGGATTGAATTGTTGAATGATTATGACTTTGAGATTCGTTACCACCCGGGGAAGGCAAATGTGGTAGCCGATGCCTTGAGCAGGAAGGACAGAGAACCCATTCGAGTAAAATCTATGAATATAATGATTCATAATAACCTTACTACTCAAATAAATAAGGCGTAACAAGGAGTTTTAAAAAAGGGAAATTTAAAGGATGAAATACCCAAAGGATCGGAGAAGCATCTTAATATTCGGGAAGACGGAACCCGGTATAGGGCTGAAAGGATTTGGGTACCAAAATTTGGAGATATGAGAGAAACGGTACTTAGAGAAGCTCATAAAACCAGATACTCAATACATCCTGGAACGGGGAAGATGTACAAGGATCTCAAGAAACATTTTTGGTGGCCGGGTATGAAAGCCGATGTTGCTAAATACGTAGGAGAATGTTTGACGTGTTCTAAGGTCAAAGCTGAGCATCAGAAACCATCAGGTCTACTTCAACAACCCGAAATCCCGGAATGGAAATGGGAAAATATTACCATGGATTTCATCACTAAATTGCCAAGGACTGCAAGTGGTTTTGATACTATTTGGGTAATAGTTGATCGTCTCACCAAATCAGCACACTTCCTGCCAATAAGATAAGATGACAAGATGGAGAAGTTAGCACGACTGTATTTGAAGGAAGTCGTCTCCAGACATAGAATACCAATCTCTATTATCTCTGATAGGGATGGCAGATTTATTTCAAGATTCTGGCAGACATTACAGCAAGCATTAGGAACTCGTCTAGACATGAGTACTGCCTATCATCCATAAACTGATGGGCAGAGCGAAAGGACGATACAAACGCTTGAAGACATGCTACGAGCATGTGTTATTGATTTCGAAAACAGTTGGGATCGACATCTACCGTTAGCAGAATTTTCCTACAACAACAGCTACCATTCAAGCATTGAGATGGCGCCGTTTGAAGCACTTTATGGTAGAAAGTGCAGGTCTCCAATTTGTTGGAGTGAAGTGGGGGATAGACAGATTACGAGTCCGGAGATAATACAAGAAACTACCGAGAAGATCATCCAAATTCAACAAAGATTGAAAACCGCCCAGAGTCGACAAAAGAGCTACGCGGACAGTAAAAGAAAAGATATAGAGTTTGAAATTGGAGAAATGGTCATGCTAAAGGTTTCACCTTGGAAAGGCGTTGTTCGATTTGGTAAATGGGGAAAACTAAATCCAAGGTACATTGGACCATTCAAGATTATAGATCGTGTCGGACCAGTAGCTTACCAACTGGAGCTACCTCAACAACTCGCGGCTGTACATAACACTTTCCACGTCTCAAATTTGAAGAAATGTTTTGCTAAAGAAGATCTCACTATTCCGTTGGACGAAATCCAAATCATTGAAAAACTTCAATTCATTGAAGAACCCGTCGAAATAATGGATCGTGAGGTTAAGAGACTTAAACAAAACAAGATACCAATTGTTAAGGTTTGATGGAATGCTCGTAGAGGACCCGAGTTCACCTGGGAGCGTGAAGATCAGATGAAGAAGAAATACCTGCATCTATTTCCAGAAGATTCGTCAACACCTTCAACAGCTTAAAAATTTCGGGACGAAATTTATTTAACGGGTAGGTACTGTAGTGACCCGAACTTTTCCATGTTTATATATATTAATTGAGATTGATATTTACATGATTAAATGTTTCCAACATGTTAAGCAATCAAACTTGTTAAGACTTGATTAATTGAAATATGTTTCATATAGACAATTGACCACCCAAGTTGACCGGTGATTCACGAACATTAAAACTTGTAAAAACTATATGATGACATATATATGGATATATATAGTTAACATGATACTATGATAAGTAAACATATCATTAAGTATATTAACAATGAACTACATATGTAAAAACAAGACTACTAACTTAATGATTTTTAAACGAGACATATATGTAACGATTATCGTTGTAAAGACATTTAATGTATATATATCATATTAAGAGATATTCATACATGATAATATCATGATAATATAATAATTTAAAATCTCATTTGATATTATAAACATTGGGTTAACAACATTTAACAAGATCGTTAACCTAAAGGTTTCAAAACAACACTTACATGTAACGACTAACGATGACTTAACGACTCAGTTAAAATGTATATACATGTAGTGTTTTAATATGTATTTATACACTTTTGAAAGACTTCAATACACTTATCAAAATACTTCTACTTAACAAAAATGCTTACAATTACATCCTCGTTCAGTTTCATCAACAATTCTACTCGTATGCACCCGTATTCGTACTCGTACAATACACAGCTTTTAGATGTATGTACTATTGGTATATACACTCCAATGATCAGCTCTTAGTAGCCCATGTGAGTCACCTAACACATGTGGGAACCATCATTTGGAAACTAGCATGAAATATCTCATAAAATTACAAAAATATGAGTAATCATTCATGACTTATTTAAATGAAAACAAAATTACATATCCTTTATATCTAATCCATACACCAACGACCAAAAACACCTACAAACACTTTCATTCTTCAATTTTCTTCATCTAATTTGTAGCGACCCGACCAAATCGTCATTGACGGCGCCGTCTACTTAGGTCCCGTTACGTGGTCATAAGTCTTTAAAACAACGTTTGACCAAAAGATATGTCACATTCATTTCAAATGTAAAGGTTGTTCAAGTTTACAAGAATAGTTCCACCACAAGTTACGATACAAAGTTTTAAGTACAAATGAAACTTATGCGACACAATTTAAAAGTATCCAAAAGACGCTCCATGTATGCATATATACTCGACATCCAATGCAAGTATCAAAATAATGAGCGGAAGCATGTATCATGTATCGTTCAAGGACCTGAGAAAAACATAGAAATCTGTCAACGAAAACGTTGGTGAAATCATAGGTTTAAGTAAGTAAGTACAAGTGAACCACAAGATTTGCATCAATGAAATAATAGTAATACATTCCAAAAGTTTGTTTCACGAGCACCCAATTATCAATGCTTAACATTTCCTTCCATTGAACCCCATCACTTAGTGCTAGAACATACACTGTTTCTCGAAAATATATTTCATTCGTAAACGGTAGCGAACCGTTTGAATGAGGGTTTGTCAAACCCATATGGATCCATACAACATAAGTTCTCGCTTACACCCGGCAAGTGTAACTAATGATAATCGAATTGAGGATTTTGTTCTAAACTCGTATGTAGAATGTTTGTTTTCCTGTACTTGTGTTCACTTAGTAAAAGAAATGTTTATGTTTTCTCATCCCAAATGTAAGTTCAAAAAGAGTAAGAGTGGGACTATGATCTCACCTTGAATGCACGAGTAGTAAAGTACTTCAACAAGTAAATGTGTGCAAAGAACAATGCTAGTCTTGACCTAAACAAATAGGTTGTATCAATAACGATAGTCACGATTGGTCAAAGATGTTCAATTAGTCCTATGGCTCGTTACGACTCGATTAATATAGCATGTGAATCAATTTGTCAAGTTTCATGCACGATACAAGTAGTTAAGTATGTTAGAACGATTGTATAATCGTTTGGTTAAGTTTGACTAAAAGTCAAACTTGGTCAAAGTCAAGTCAACGGGGTCGGGTCGGGTATCCGACAATTTTCCCAAGACGAGAAGTCATATAAGAGCCTAATAGTCAAGTTTCATGTTAAACGGAGTTTTAGTTAAGCGGAAACATTTTTGTGACATTTAAAAACAAAAGAGAGTGGCCTGGGGCTTTTGCGCGGCGCGCACTGGGTTGCGCGGCGCGCACCCAAGTGCAATTTCTGGTCAGAACTCAACCAAGAAGGCAAACATCTGGGATCTCTGATTCTGCGCGGCGCGCGGGTAAATGCGCGGCGCGCAATACCTGGGAATCATGCAGTTTGCAGAAAAAAAATGGTCCAAGTCACGAACCAAAATACAATATAACACATTTCATGCACCGAAAACACTTAAAACGCATAACCTATATCATTAGAAAGGTAATTTGACAAGGAAAACAACTAAGCACATTTCATCAAGCAATTCATCACTAACAACAACCAAAAACCGCATTAAACGTTCATAATCAATGTTTCAAGTTCTAAAACGCATTTTATGATTCGGGCAACCAATTTACATGTATGATATGCCGTTTCGAAGGTAATCATACACACATTGCAACAAAATTCTTATCTACAATATTTCATAGCATTTGGTGCATCAAAAGTTCATCTAAAGCTTATCAAACCCTAATCTAAGTTCACAAAATCACTAATCATGTTCTTGGAGTTTCCTTAATCAACCTATACATCAAAACGAAGCTAATGATACTAGTAACACTTTTAAAACATGCACTTTAACAATCTAACAACATTTGATCATTCAAAATCAAAGATTTAGCAAGCAAATTTTCATAATGAACTAGTTACACCAAAAACAACGAATCGAGCATACAAATTACATACACGACATCACGATGAGCCATAGACACTAATTAACAACTTTATAAGTCAAGAACACGAATTTAAAGAAATCTAGAGTTTTAGAAATGTTACCCAAACTTGATGATATTGGTATCAAAATGTAGAGGATGAAGAGAGGATCACAAATATGTAGTTTATTTTGTTGTAAGCCTCCTAGATCGAATTTAGATGATGATTGAATGAATTTGGTAAATGGGTGTGTGTTCTTGCTAGAGAGAAAGAGAGAGAGAGATGGAGATGATAATGAATGGGTGAAAGGGGTTTGACCCTTTGACCTAGTCAAGGGTTTGATCCCTTGTCAAGTTTAGTCCCTCAACTTTCGTTCGGGTGCGGGAATTACCTAAACGAGATAATTTAAAACGCGTATCAACGGGAGATGTTATAAACATATAACGGACTTTATATTAGTATAACGGAAAAGTAAATGGAAAAAGGCGGGATGTTACATTACCTACTCCTTAAAAGAAATTTCGTCCCAAAATTTAAGTAGGCGTAGTAGTCGTTGTTTCTTCCTCGAGATCTTGCGTTTCCGAATTCACGAATAGATGAGGATACTTCCTTTGCATTTGATCTTGTCTTTCCCAAGTAAACTCGGGTCCTCTTTTGGCATTCCAACGAACCTTGACAATCGGGATTCGGCTTTGTTTCAATGTCTTGACGGAGGTGTCCACAATTTCAACCGGTTCCTCCACAAAATGAAGTTTGTCATCAATAGTAAGTTCTTCGAGAGGGATGACGATATCGGGTTCGGCAAGACACTTTTTCAAGTTAGATACATGGAAGGTAGGATGAACGGAGTTCAATTGAGGCGGAAGATCTAAACGATAAGCAACGGTTCCAATACGCTCCAAGATTTCGAAAGGACCAATATACCGCGGATTTAGCTTCCCGCGTTTCCCAAAACGGATTACACCCTTCCAAGGTGCGACTTTTAACATTACTCGGTCACCGACTTGAAATTCAAGATCGTTGCGTCGTTTGTCGGTATAGCTCTTTTGACGACTTCGGGCCGTCCTAAGCCTATCTCGGATTTGAACGATTTTCTCGGTGGTTTCGTGAATGAGTTCGGGTCCGGTGATTTGCACGTCGTCTACCTCGGCCCAACAAAGAGGTGAACGACATTTGCGGCCATATAGCGCTTCAAAAGGTGCGGCTTTAATACTCGCGTGATAACTATTGTTGTAAGAGAACTCGGCGAGAGGTAAGTGCTTGTCCCAAGCTTTTCCGAAATCAACCACGCAAACTCGTAACATGTCCTCTAAGGTTTGAATTGTACATTCGCTTTGTCCATCGGTTTGAGGATGATATGCGGTGCTCATGTCTAAACGCGTTCCCAACGCTTCTTGCAATGTACGCCAAAATCTAGAAACGAAACGGCCATCTCGGTCGGAGATAATCGATAATGGTACACCGTGTCGGGCTACGATCTCCTTAATGTAAAGTTGTGCAAGTTTCTCCATTTTGTCCGTTTCTTTCATGGCAAGGAAGTGTGCGGATTTGGTGAGACGGTCGACAATAACCCAAATGGTATCATAACCGCCCGTCGTTTTTGGTAGCTTGGTGATAAAATCCATCGTTATCCTTTCCCACTTCCATTGCGGGATCTCGGGTTGTTGAAGTAGTCCGGACGGTCTTTGGTGTTCGGCTTTGACTTTGGAACATGTCAAACACTTGGAAACATAAGTAGCTACGTCCCTTTTGATGTTCGGCCACCAATATAGTTGTTTAAGGTCGTGGTACATCTTATTGGCACCGGGGTGAATCGAGTATCGTGACTTATGGGCTTCATCTAAAATAAGGCTTCGTAGATCCCCATAACTAGGCACCCAAATTCTTCCGGCGAAATATCGGAGTCCGGTTTCTTTAACTTCGAATCGAGAGGTGAGGACGTTCAAGTGTTCGAGAGAGATGTTTTCATCCTTGAGAGCCTCATCTTGGGCTACCCGAATTTGGCTATTAAGGTTGGTGTGAATGGTGATGTTTAAAGCTCGGACACGGAGAGGCACCGCTCTTTCTTTTCGACTTAAGGCATCGGCTACTACATTTGCCTTCCCGGGATGGTAACGAAGCTCGCAATCGTAATCGTTTAAGGTTTCAATCCACCTTCGTTGTCTCATGTTTAGTTGCTTTTGATCGAAAATGTGTTGAAGGCTTTTGTGATCGGTGAAGATAGTACTCTTGGTTCCATAAAGATAGTGTCTCCACATTTTAAGTGCAAAGACAACGGCTCCGAGTTCGAGATCATGTGTCGTATAGTTTCGTTCATGAATTTTGAGTTGTCGAGAAACATAAGCAATGACTTTCGTTCGTTGCATCAATACACACCCAAAACCATGTTTTGAGGCATCGCAATATACAACAAAGTCATCATTGCCTTCGGGAAGTGACAAGATAGGAGCGGTGGTTAGCTTCGTTTTCAAGATTTGGAATGCGGATTCATGTTCGGTCGCCCAAATGAATTTCTTTCCCTTGTGAGTCAATGCGGTTAGAGGACGTGCAACCAAAGAGAAATTTTCGATGAATCTACGATAGTACCCGGCGAGACCCAAAAATTGACGAATGTGAGTAGGAGTAGTAGGAGTCTCCCATTTGCTAATGGCTTCGATTTTCGTTGGATCGACATTAATACCTTGGTCACTTACAACATGACCAAGAAATTGAACTTCCTTTAACCAAAATTCACACTTGGAGAATTTGGCATAGAGTTGTTCTTGTCTTAAAAGTTCAAGCACAAGTCGGAGATGTTGTTCGTGCTCTTCTTCATTTTTAAAATAGATCAATATGTCATCGATGAACACAATAACGAATTTATCGAGATACGGTTTGCACACGCGGTTCATAAGATCCATGAACACCGCCGGTGCGTTAGTGAGACCAAATGGCATGACAAGGAATTCATAACTACCATAACGAGTTCGGAAAGCGGTTTTGGAGACATCTTCCCCCTTAACCCTCAATTGATGATAACCCGAGCGGAGATCGATTTTCGAATATACACAAGACCCTTGTAGTTGATCAAAGAGGTCATCGATGCGAGGAAGAGGATATCGGTTCTTAACCGTCAATTTATTTAGTTCACGATAATCAATGCACATTCGTAGGGATCCGTCTTTCTTTTTAACAAACAAAATCGGAGCGCCCCAAGGTGAATGGCTAGGTTGGATAAAACCTCGATCAAGTAGTTCTTGGATTTGACTTTGCAATTCTTGCATTTCAGATGGAGCGAGTCTATATGGTGCACGTGCTACGGGTGCGGCTCCCGGAATAAGATCGATTTGGAATTCAACCGGTCGATGAGGCGGAAGACCCGGCAATTCGTCGGGAAATACATCGGAATAGTCACTAACAATTGGCACATCATCGATGTGCTTCTCATCGGACTCGACTTTCTTAACGTGAGCAAGGATCGCAAAACAACCCTTACGGAGTAGTTTTCTAACTTTAACACACGAAACGAGGTTGAGTCCGGTGCAACTCTTATCGCCATAGACGATCAAAGGTTCACCATTCTCGATAGGAATTCGGATTGCGTTAAGATCACAAAGAATGTGAGATTTCGTTTTGACTAACCAATTCATACCGATTATTACATCAAAGCTTCCTAGTTCCATGGGTATCAAATCAATTTCAAATTCCTTACCCAAAATGTTTATCGTACACCCCCGGTAATATGTGTCGGCACTTAATAGTTTCCCGTTAGCCACTTCAATGGTATAAGTGGTATCTAATGGAAGAGGTGGAGTGCTAAAAGAATGAGTCAAAGTCTTGGATACAAAGCATTTATCGGCACCTGAATCGAATAAGCAAGAGACATAAGAATTGTTGAGAAGAAACGTACCCGTGACTAGTTCAGTGTCATCCCGGGCTTCCTCGGTGTTGATGTTGAAAGCTCGGCCGCGCGTGTTGGGGTTATCTTTCTTCTTTGGGCATGCATTTCTATAATGACCTGTTTGACCACATTCGTAACAAGTGCCCGTCTTTGGTGCATTGGGCCACTTTCGAGCAACGGGAGTGGCACTTTTACAATCGTTGGCCTTATGACCAACTCCTTGGCACCGGTGGCAAATTAACTTGCCACATTCACCAAAGTGATGTTTGTTGCATTTGTTGCAAAGAGGTAGGTTCCCGGCATAACCCCTCTTGCCGTCGGAGGTGTAAGGCTTCTTAGCAAAGTTGTTGTTGCTTGATTGGGAGGGTTCCCACTTTCTTTTGTTGCCGCCCGATTTATCCTCGGCCTTAGGTGCCGGAACTACGATTTCGTCAACCGTTTCAATTAGTTGGCGAGCCATGTTCATAGCGGCTTGATGAGTAGTGGGTTTGGATGACATCACCCCTTGTTTGATGCTTTTTGGAAGACCGAGCATGTAGAGCTCAATCCTTTGAGATTCGGGGTTAACAAGATTAGGACACATCAAGGATAGTTCGGCGAAGCGTTGATTATAAGCTTTAAGATCGTTTCCGACCGCTTTCAAAGCTCTTAGTTCTTCCTCAAGCTTTCGGGTTTCTTCGCGCGGAAAATATTCAACAATCATCTTTTCCTTTAGATCGGCCCAAGAGAGGGCATGAGCTTCATCAGTACCCACCGATTGAACATAGGTGTTCCACCATGTTAGAGTAATTCCGGAGAAAGTGTGAGTGGAGTATTTGACCTTGTCTTGGTCCCGACAACCGCTTATGCTAAAGACGGCTTCCGTTTGCTCAAACCATCGGGTGAGCACGACCGGTCCCCCGGTTCCATCAAAAGTGTGAGGTTTGCACCCCATGAAAGCTTTATAGGAGCATCCCTCGTTTGAGTTTCCGGCTCCATTGTTGTTGTTGTTGTTGTTGTTGTTGTGGTTGTTATTATTATTGTTGTTGGATGAGTGACCGGCCATGGCCGCATCTACGGCGGTAGCTATCATCCGTTCGAGAGCTTGTTCGGGAGTTTCATTGCGGCGTACACGACGAGGAGCCATTGTTCCTTCAAGACACAAGAATATCATTGATTAGTATTCTCAATAATACTAACCGTGATATAGAATAAAGATAAAGAGAAGTTTTTCCTCGACTCGCCTTAAATTCTTTATGTCATAATGTCGGAACGTTCATATGAGTCACCGTAATATAATCCCGGAAATTATATTACCCTGATTCATATGTGCATTCGACATCATTTCATATAGTCAAGGTGGCGCGTCAATCAAATTAAACAACGTGAGATTAAGATGAACTAAGAGTAGATATGAGTAGAAGCGTTCGAGTATAAATGCACAAGTAGTCAAGTAATTCCTACTTCAAGTCTATATGCCGGTTGTAGTCTAGACTCACCAATGTACCCTATGACTCGAGGTTGACACCAATGAACTCTAAATCCCTACAACCAACGCTCTGATACCATCTGTAGCGACCCGACCAAATCGTCATTGACGGCGCCGTCTACTTAGGTCCCGTTACGTGGTCATAAGTCTTTAAAACAACGTTTGACCAAAAGATATGTCACATTCATTTCAAATGTAAAGGTTGTTCAAGTTTACAAGAATAGTTCCACCACAAGTTACGATACAAAGTTTTAAGTACAAATGAAACTTATGCGACACAATTTAAAAGTATCCAAAAGACGCTCCATGTATGCATATATACTCGACATCCAATGCAAGTATCAAAATAATGAGCGGAAGCATGTATCATGTATCGTTCAAGGACCTGAGAAAAACATAGAAATCTGTCAACGAAAACGTTGGTGAAATCATAGGTTTAAGTAAGTAAGTACAAGTGAACCACAAGATTTGCATCAATGAAATAATAGTAATACATTCCAAAAGTTTGTTTCACGAGCACCCAATTATCAATGCTTAACATTTCCTTCCATTGAACCCCATCACTTAGTGCTAGAACATACACTGTTTCTCGAAAATATATTTCATTCGTAAACGGTAGCGAACCGTTTAAATGAGGGTTTGTCAAACCCATATGGATCCATACAACATAAGTTCTCGCTTACACCCGGCAAGTGTAACTAATGATAATCGAATTGAGGATTTTGTTCTAAACTCGTATGTAGAATGTTTGTTTTCCTGTACTTGTGTTCACTTAGTAAAAGAAATGTTTATGTTTTCTCATCCCAAATGTAAGTTCAAAAAGAGTAAGAGTGGGACTATGATCTCACCTTGAATGCACGAGTAGTAAAGTACTTCAACAAGTAAATGTGTGCAAAGAACAATGCTAGTCTTGACCTAAACAAATAGGTTGTATCAATAACGATAGTCACGATTGGTCAAAGATGTTCAATTAGTCCTATGGCTCGTTACGACTCGATTAATATAGCATGTGAATCAATTTGTCAAGTTTCATGCACGATACAAGTAGTTAAGTATGTTAGAACGATTGTATAATCGTTTGGTTAAGTTTGACTAAAAGTCAAACTTGGTCAAAGTCAAGTCAACGGGGTCGGGTCGGGTATCCGACAATTTTCCCAAGACGAGAAGTCATATAAGAGCCTAATAGTCAAGTTTCATGTTAAACGGAGTTTTAGTTAAGCGGAAACATTTTTGTGACGTTTAAAAACAAAAGAGAGTGGCCTGGGGCTTTTGCGCGGCGCGCACTGGGTTGCGCGGCGCGCACCCAAGTGCAATTTCTGGTCAGAACTCAACCAAGAAGGCAAACATCTGGGATCTCTGATTCTGCGCGGCGCGCGGGTAAATGCGCGGCGCGCAATACCTGGGAATCATGCAGTTTGCAGAAAAAAAATGGTCCAAGTCACGAACCAAAATACAATATAACACATTTCATGCACCGAAAACACTTAAAACGCATAACCTATATCATTAGAAAGGTAATTTGACAAGGAAAACAACTAAGCACATTTCATCAAGCAATTCATCACTAACAACAACCAAAAACCGCATTAAACGTTCATAATCAATGTTTCAAGTTCTAAAACGCATTTTATGATTCGGGCAACCAATTTACATGTATGATATGCCGTTTCGAAGGTAATCATACACACATTGCAACAAAATTCTTATCTACAATATTTCATAGCATTTGGTGCATCAAAAGTTCATCTAAAGCTTATCAAACCCTAATCTAAGTTCACAAAATCACTAATCATGTTCTTGGAGTTTCCTTAATCAACCTATACATCAAAACGAAGCTAATGATACTAGTAACACTTTTAAAACATGCACTTTAACAATCTAACAACATTTGATCATTCAAAATCAAAGATTTAGCAAGCAAATTTTCATAATGAACTAGTTACACCAAAAACAACGAATCGAGCATACAAATTACATACACGACATCACGATGAGCCATAGACACTAATTAACAACTTTATAAGTCAAGAACACGAATTTAAAGAAATCTAGAGTTTTAGAAATGTTACCCAAACTTGATGATATTGGTATCAAAATGTAGAGGATGAAGAGAGGATCACAAATATGTAGTTTATTTTGTTGTAAGCCTCCTAGATCGAATTTAGATGACGATTGAATGAATTTGGTAAATGGGTGTGTGTTCTTGCTAGAGAGAAAGAGAGAGAGATGGAGATGATAATGAATGGGTGAAAGGGGTTTGACCCTTTGACCTAGTCAAGGGTTTGATCCCTTGTCAAGTTTAGTCCCTCAACTTTCGTTCGGGTGCGGGAATTACCTAAACGAGATAATTTAAAACGCGTATCAATGGGAGATGTTATAAACATATAACGGACTTTATATTAGTATAACGGAAAAGTAAATGGAAAAAGGCGGGATGTTACATAATTGATCTCTCTCAAGTTCTATCTTCAAGTTCTAAGTGTTCTTCATAAATTCTACAAGTTCTAGTTACATAAAATCAAGAATACTTTCAAGTTTGCTAGCTCACTTCCAATCTTGTAAGGTGATCATCCAACCTCAATAAATCTTTGTTTCTTACAGTAGGTTATCATTCTAATACAAGGTAATAATCATATTCAAACTTTGGTTCAATTTCTATAACTAAAACAATCTTATTTCAAGTGATGATCTTACTTGAACTTGTTTTCGTGTCATGATTCTGCTTCAAGAACTTCGAGCCATCCAAGGATCCGTTGAAGCTAGATCCTTTTTTCTCTTTTCCAGTAGGTTTATCCAATAAACTTAAGGTAGTAATGATGTTCATAACATCATTCGATTCATACATATAAAGCTATCTTATTCGAAGGTTTAAACTTGTAATCACTAGAACATAGTTTAGTTAATTCTAAACTTGTTCGCAAACAAAAGTTAATCCTTCTAACTTGACTTTTAAAATCAACTAAACACATGTTCTATATCTATATGATATGCTAACTTAATGATTTAAAACCTGGAAACACGAAAAACACCGTAAAACCGGATTTACGCCGTCGTAGTAACACCGCGGACTGTTTTGGGTTAGTTAATTAAAAACTATGATAAACTTTGATTTAAAAGTTGTTATTCTGAGAAAATTATTTTTATTATGAACATGAAACTATATCCAAAAATTATGGTTAAACTCAAAGTGGAAGTATGTTTTCTAAAATGGTCATCTAGACGTCGTTCTTTCGACTGAAATGACTACCTTTACAAAAACGACTTGTAACTTATTTTTTCGACCATAAACCTATACTTTTTCTGTTTATATTCATAAAATAGAGTTCAATATGAAACCATAGCAATTTGATTCACTCAAAACAGATTTAAAATGAAGAAGTTATGGGTAAAACAAGATTGGATAATTTTTCTCATTTTAACTACGTGAAAATTGGTAACAAATCTATTCCAACCATGACTTAATCAACTTGTATTGTATATTATGTAATCTTGAGATACCATAGACACGTATACAATGTTTCGACCTATCATGTCGACACATCTATATATATTTCGGAACAACTATAGACACTCTATATGTGAATGTTGGAGTTAGCTATACAGGGTTGAGGTTGATTCCAAAATATATAAAGTTTGAGTTGTGATCAATACTGAGATACGTATACACTGGGTCGTGGATTGATTCAAGATAATATTTATCGATTTATTTCTGTACATCTAACTGTGGACAACTAGTTGTAGGTTACTAACGACGACAGCTGACTTAATAAACTTAAAACATCAAAATATATTAAAAGTGTTGTAAATATATTTTGAACATACTTTGATATATATGTATATATTGTTATAGGTTCGTGAATCAACCAGTGGCCAAGTCTTACTTCCCGACGAAGTAAAAATCTGTGAAAGTGAGTTATAGTCCCACTTTTAAAATCTAATATTTTTGGGATGAGAATACATGCAGGTTTTATAAATAATTTACAAAATAGACACAAGTACGTGAAACTACATTCTATGGTTGAATTATCGAAATCGAATATGCCCCTTTTTATTAAGTCTGGTAATCTAAGAATTAGGGAACAGACACCCTAATTGACGCGAATCCTAAAGATAGATCTATTGGGCCTAACAAACCCCATCCAAAGTACCGGATGCTTTAGTACTTCGAAATTTATATCATATCCGAAGGGTGTCCTGGAATGATTATTAAGAGCTTCCGCTTTCGCATACTTAAATAAGGACGAGATTTGGAGTCCATGCTTGTATGATATTGTGTAAAAACTGCATTCAAGAAACTTATTTTGTTGTAACATATTTGTATTGTAAATCATTATGTAATGGTCGTGTGTAAACAGGATATTTTAGATTATCATTATTTGATAATCTACGTAAAGCTTTTTAAAACCTTTATCTATGAAATAAAGGTTATGGTTTGTTTTAAAAATGAATGCAGTCTTTGAAAAACGTCTCATATAGAGGTCAAAACCTCGCAACGAAATCAATTAATATGGAACATTTTTAATCAATAAGAACGGGACATTTCAAGTTGGAGTTAGTAGACTCTAATCACTAGCTTTTAGTGATTTATGACGAGTCATGGCCATTAATGGGCGGTTTTGGGTGGATGTGAGCCATTTAATGCATTAGGTCATTAAATGCTCAAGAGTAAGTGTTAGTGGTTAATTCCACTAGTTTGTATGTTAACTATATGCATAATGTGATAGGTGCATTACATTAAAGGTTGCGAGCTTGATTTTCTAGTTCACCAAAGACGATAAGGTGAGTGGAATAATTATGCGTACGTGTATATGGCGTATTTATTTGGGAATGTTATGGTATAAACCACGAGCCGGTAGTACCATAGCATGTATGTGATGAGTGTCATGATGTGAACCACGAGCCGGTAGCATCAAGTGTGAACCACGATCCGGTAGCACTATAAAACAAAGTATGAACCACGAGCCGGTAGCACTATAAAACAAAGTGTGAACCACGAGCTGGTAGCACTATAAAAACAAAGTGTGAACCACGAGCCGGTATCACTATAAACGAGTGAGACTCAAATGCGTAGTGGCGTGAACCACGAGCCGGTAGCGTCATAGCATTTTGTATGGTGTGAACCACGAGCCGGTAGCACCATAGCGTTTATGGTTAACCATATTATGTTGTTGGATAATTGTTTAGCATGTTATACTTATATATATTATGTTGAGTATATGCTAATGTGGTGTTGTGATAGTGTACGAGTTGTTAGCATTATGAGTATGACGGCATGCTATTTGAGTTATATTTTCGTATGAGGTATTGGGTGGGTGCGATTGCAAGTTGATGGGTTATATATGTGTATGTATAATTGTTGTACTCACTAAGCCTTGCTTACCCTCTCGTTGTTTACATTTTTAGGCGCGAACTCGGAGAAAGGAAAAGGAGTTATGGGGCATTAGATTCCCATGACGCTTGCTAGTTAAAGCTTTTAGATGATGACCTAGTGTTTTTGGGTAGTTTAGCCCCAAATCATGCTCGGGTGTAGTTTGGATTAAAACTATCATTTTAAGGGGGTCGAACTTGTATTACATTTGATTAATAGCCTTAGTGCCTTTTGTAAACATTAAACTTGGTGTACGTTTTAATGGGTTGTATGGAATGGTTTATATCATTCCAATGGCACGGTATTGATTGTTACAAAAAAAAAAACTTTATCCGGTTGAATACGGGTTGGGTTGTTTCAAGTGGTATCAGAGCATGGTCTAAGGGATTTAGGCGACTTGAGATAGGTGCCTAGACTTAGACTTTATTGTGTATGCGTTGTATGCGGGACTTGTAGGAGACGGGTCAGATCGGGTGTGGTTAGTGCCTAGGTTACGTGATCTAACCTTGTACTAATTGTTTTGTGTTATGTTTTGAAATCATCAAGCGAGATAGACGTTGTACTAGCGAGTTAATGCGACGTGCTCGCGTAACAATGATTAGCTACCATTGCATGTTACGGGTTTAAGTCGGGTCAAGCAAGCGATGTACGACGATTGTTGAGCAAGATGGAGCGGTGTGGTATATTTATGACTTGTCCTTCGTTTCGTTTTTTAACCTATTCCGTTTTGTAGAATGAAGATGAGAAATGGTCATGATACCGAAAATGGAGGCCCGGGCGAGGACTCCGAATTCACGGCCAAGGTCGAGGCCATCATTAAAAAGCAAAGAGCGGAATTCCTTGAGGATGTCCGAAAGGTTTTCCAAGAATCGGTTGATGGGCAAGTAACCGAGTTAATAAATGAACGAATGAATGTCGCGATCGAAGAGGAATTAGAAGTGATAATGCTAAAAACGAACATATATTTCATAGCATTGTCCTTCAAGAAAGACAAGCTTTTAGTTGCAATTGTTCTATTTACAAGTGATATTCGTTTAAACAATAAAAGGTGAAGACAAAAGACAGATTCGATGATTTGAAGACGCAAATGACCAAAAAGCTAAAAAGTACAAAGTACAATCCAAGTGGTTCAATTTATTGATGAGAAACGTCTCAAAATTACAAGAGTACAAGCCGCAAAATGCAAAGTACAAGATATTAAATCGTACGAAAGGACGTTCGAAAATCCGAAACCGAGACATGAACCAACTATCAACGCGCGACGCAATGGACCTAAAATTACAAGTCAACTATGCACAAGAATATAATATAATATATATATAATTATATAAAATTATATATATTATATTATATTATTAAAAACCGTCGGGAAGCTAGAAAACAAGATGAAGTGAGCTGTCCCAGGAGCCCATGCGATCGCTTGGCCTGGTAGTTATAAATCCATGCGATCGCATGGGAAGAAATCACAGGCCAAGTGCTATAAATAGCGAGGAATTGGACGAGTTATTTACACCATATCCTACTGATATCACTCTCTCTCTCTCAAATATATATATTTATTTTATAATTATAATTTTAATATTAAGTTAACAATAATAAGGTTATAGTGGCGAATGTTTTAAGTTTGTAAGTCGAATTTCTGTCCTTGTAACACTACGCGATTAATACTCATTGTAAGTTATGTTCAACCTTTTTAAATTAATGTCTCGTAGCTAAGTTATTACTATGCTTATTTAAGCCGAAGTAATCGTGATGTTGGACTAAATATTAAGACGGGGTTATTGTGCTTTAGACCATAATTGGGGTTTGGACAAAAGACCGACACTTGTGGAAATTAGACTATGGGCTATTAATGAGCTTTATATTAACTAAATGATATCTCGTTGATTTAATATATAGATTTATAATTTGACGTATTTATATATTACCACATACGCTTGACTGGGTACGGTGGGCGGGATATCTATAAATACTAATAATTATTCATTTGACCGGACACGGGGATGGATTAATAGTCACCAGACTCATTAAAACGGGGGGGATTACATTCAAGGGTAATTGGCGTAAGTGTTAACAAAGTATTAAAGCCTTGGATTACATGCAGTTGATAACCTAGTGTATTCATTAAACAAAGTATTAAGACCTTGTTACAGTTTGAATCCCCAATTAGTTGGAATATTTGACATCGGGTATAAGGTTAATTTGGCGAAGACTCTCGCACTTTATAATTATGACCGATGGACTATTATGGACAAAACCAGATGGACATATCGAATAATCCAGGACAAAGGACAATTAACCCATGGTAATAAATTAAAATCAACACGTCAAACATCATGATTACGGAAGTTTAAATAAGCATAATTCCTTTAATTTATATCTCTTCGTACTTTTATTTACCGTCATTTTATTTATCGCCATTTTATTTATCGTACTTTAAATTATTGCATTTTTATTTATCGCACTTTTATTTATCGTCATTTACTTTACGCTTTAAATTAAGTTATATTTATATTTAATATTTTACATTAGGTTTTAATTGTGACTTAAGACATAAAATCGACAAACCGGTCATTAAACGGTAAAACCCCCTTTTTATAATAATAATAATATTACTTATATATATATTGATACAAATATAGTTTAAAACATATATAGCGTTAAACTCAGTTAGCTCCCTATGGAACGAACCGGACTTAGTAAAAACTACACTACTCTACGATTAGGTACACTGCCTATAAGTGTTGTAGCAAGGTTTAGGTATATCCATTCTATAAATAATTAAATAACTTGTGTAAATTGTATCGTATTTAATAGTATTTCATAGTAAAATATAATCTATTTCGTACTACACCTCGCGCACATCAAATTTTTTGGCGCCGCTGCCGGGGATGCCATTGAATGCTATAATAAAAAAAATTTAGTTTTAATCTATTTTTGTAAAAATATATTTTTAAAAGTTTTAAAAAGAAACAAAAATATAAAAACATAAAAAAAAGAAAAATATTTATCTATATTTCTAAGAGTTTAAATTAAAAAGTTTTTTTAGTTACAAAAACTAATAAGTTTTTTTTATAAGTTTTAGTTATATTTTATTTTCTATAAATAAACAAAACTGAGCCTGCATCGATTTTGGCCTGCATCTCAGCTGAACCTGCCTCTCATGCGATCGCATGAGAATTAGGCTCTAAAACCATGCAACTGCATGGTGGTGTCTGACAGGGTCTGAACCTCAGCTGGTACAGATTAGGGTTTGTTTTAATAATAATTATTATTAATTAATAGATTAGGGTTTTAATTAAATAATAATTAGTTTTAATTTTAATTAAGTTTGTATTTTAAATTTTAAGTAGTTTTATTAGTTATAAAATTAATACTTTTATAAAATAATAATATAAAAATAATATTTTTATAAAAAATTGTATTTTTATAACTTTAAGTTTTATTTTTATATTTTGTATCTTTTTAATCATTTAATCATAAATTGTTTATTTATCATTCGTAATTAATTTTAAACTTAGTATCTTGCCGTAGTTACTATATATTTCTAGATTTTTAGGCTTTGCCGTAAAATCCCATAAGTGCTTTTTCTTTAGATTAAGATTTAGACGCTTTAGAATTTTACGACGTCGCTTATCGCTTTAATATTTAATAGATTTTAGTGCCTAATTAAGTTATTGCCGTTTTAGATATAGAATTCCTTTTAAGCTTTAATTCCTTTAGACGCAATTTTTAATATTTAGTTTTTAGACTTGTAAGTTTCGACGCTTTGCTTTCTTATTATTATTTTTCGACCTTTTATTTTTTGACGTTTTTCGACGCACTCTTTTTCTTTCTTATTTCTCGACGCTCTAGTTTTTAGGACATAGATTTTATCTTCAAAAATTTCGACGAAAAATTACTTTAAGCAGTTAAATTGATAGACATCCAAAATTTTCTGGTAGTAATTGTTGGATTTGTTAGTGGCGAGTTGTGGGCTTCCGATTTAAAGGGTCCTGGCTACCTGCTGCATCTATTGGCTATTCGAAACGTGGGCAAAATTAGAAAAGTCTATTAATTTGATAACTTATATAGATTTTTATCTTTATAACTAATAGGATATTCAGTGAATGCACCGAGCAAAACGTTCACCACCTTTCGTACGTTCACCTCCTGTAACTCGATCAAGACATCTAGCCAACATTGTCGCTGTTGATTTTTCTTTAGAATCGTCATCTAGTCGACCAAGTACTCCAATTCAAATTTCCGATAATCCATTTTTTGAACCCGACCTCACAATTGAGAACCCGGAGGATATTCAAGGACAATTCATAGATCCTGAACCAATAATCATTCCTCCTGAACCACAAATTACTCATCCAGATATTGTCGAGGAAGAAACTATTAAATCAGAATCCTCTAGTGATTCAGATTCAACAAATTCAATCATGGAAAATCAGGAACCTCTAAGTATGGAAGATCGAATGAGAGCTACATGCACTGACCAAGGTCATGCAATTACTCAACCAGATATTAATGCGCCAGATTATGAAATCAAAGGACAAATCCTACACATGGTAACTAATCAGTGCCAATTTAGTGGTACGCCAAAAGAAGATCCAAACGAACATCTTCGTACGTTTAATAGGATCTGTACTCTATTCAAAATCAGAGAAGTTGAGGATGAACAGATCTATCTCATGTTATTTCCCTGGACTTTAAAGGGAGAAGCCAAAGATTGGTTAGAATCGTTACCTGAAGGGGCGATTGATACATGGGATGTTTTAGTTGAAAATTTTCTTAAAAGATTCTTTCTGGCATCTAAAGCCGTGAGACTTCAAGGAGAAATTGTTGCGTTCACACAAAAGCCAAATGAAACTTTATATGAAGCGTGGACAAGATTTGGAAAGTTGTTGAGAGGATGTCCTCAACATGGTTTAGACACTTATCAAATAGTACAAATATTTTACCAAGGATGCGACATTACTACATGCAAAGACATCGACATAGCAGCTGGTGGTTCCATTATGAAGAAAACCGCAACTGAAGCTTACAAAATTATTGATAACACAGCCTCCCACTCACATGAGTGGCATCAAGAAAAAGACATCGTTAGATCATCTAAAGCGGCTAGAGCCGATTATAGCCATGACTTTGATTCCATTTCCGCAAAGTTAGATGCTTTCGAGAGATGAATGGAAAAGATGACTAAAGATATTCACACAATACGAATTAGTTGTGAGCAGTGTGGAGGACCACATTTGACAAAAGACTGTCTCAGTATTGAACAAATAATGGAACAAAGAGAGAATGTTTCATACATGAACCAAAGGCCTGGAAATAATTATCAACCGCCAAGACCAAACTACAATCAAAATCAGAATTATAACCGAAATGTTCCATACAACAACCAACAAGGTCCTAGCAATCAAAAAGTATCCAATAATACTTACATTCAGCAAAGACCTATTTTTCCAAATAAACCACCACAAACCGATGATAAAAATCCAAATTTAGAAGATATGATGTCGAAGCTTGTTGAATCTCAAACGCAGTTTTTCACATCTCAGAAACAAACCAATGAACAAAATGCTCAAGCATTTAGAAATCAACAAACTTCTATCCAAAATCTGGAACAAGAAGTAAGCAACCTAGCAAGGTTGATAGGTGAAAGAAAACCGGGGAGTCTACCCAGCGATACAAATTCTAACCCCCGGAATGAAACAGCTAAAGCCATTACCATGAGAAGTGGTATTACACTTAAACCACCTGAAATACCTGTAATTTCTGATGACTCTATTCCTACTACACAGGCACCACAGCCTGATCAAGAGAAGGAAAAAGAACCGGTAGTTGAAAAGGTTAATGAAGATAACACAGTTAAGGTGAAACCTTATGTTAAACCCTACCAACCACCACTTCCTTACCCCAGTAAAATGAGAAAAGAAAGACTTGAAGCCGAGCAATCCAAATTATTGGATATGTTTAAACAAATAAATGTCAATCTTCCTTTCGTTGATGTGATTTTAGGAATGCCAAGATATGCTAAATTCTTGAAAGATCTAATCACAAATAGAAAGAAAATGGAAGAACTCTCCGTTGTTACAATGAATGCTAATTGTTCTGCAGTGCTGTTGAATAAACTACCAGAAAAATTATCAGATCCAGGAAGTTTCACAATTCCATGTTTTCTGGGTAGTCTTAGTTCAATAGAAGCATTGGCAGACTTAGGTGCTAGTATAAATTTAATGTCCTATTCACTATACGCTAAACTAGACCTCGGAGAATTGAAAACAACAAAAATAAGCATACAACTAGCCAATCGATCAGTAAAATATCCTAGAGGGATAATGGAGAACATGCTAGTTAAAGTTGGTACTTTGGTATTTCCAGTAGATTTTGTTATTCTGGACATGGAAGAAGATTCTCGAGTTCCTCTCATATTAGGAAGACCATTTTTAAACACGGCTAAAGCAATAATAGACATGTTTGGTAAGAAACTAACCCTAAGTATAGAGGACAAGAGTGTTACCTTTTCTGTTGATAGAGCCATGCAATAATCACAATCTGCAGATGATACGTGTTATTATATTCAAACTATAGATTCACATGCAGAATTGTTACAAGAATTTTCAGAATTACAAGGAACAGGAGAATGTTCTTTAGGAGAAGGAATTGAACCAATTGATGAAGCCGAAATGTTAGCCATACTCATGGCTAATGAATACGAACCAACAACAGAAGAACTTCAAATGTTAAAAGAGGAAGACAGATATCGATACAAATCATCGATAGAAGAACCACCAATATTAGAGTTAAAGCCACTTCCAAACCATTTGGAATACGCTTATTTACATGGTGAATCTGAATTACCTGTAATAATATCGTCTTCTCTTACTGAAAATGAAAAATCTCGACTCATTTGTGTGCTAAAAGCTCATAAACCAGCTATTGCATGGAAAATTCATGACATTAAAGGCATAAGTCCTTCGTATTGCACACATAAATTCCTTATGGAAGAAGGTCATAAAACATATGTGCAACGCCAACGAAGACTAAATCCTAATATGCCAGATGTTGTTAAGAAATAAATTATTAAACTGCTCGATGCAGGTTTAATTTATCCAATCTCTGATAGTCCATGGGTAAGCCCAGTTCAATGTGTACCTAAGAAGGGTGGCATGACTGTCATCACAAATAAAAAAGATGAGCTTATTCCTAGTAGGACTGTAACAGGATGGCGTGTCTGTATTGATTATAGAAAATTAAATGACGCCACCAGAAAAGATCACTTTCCCTTACCTTTCATTGATCAAATGTTGAAAATATTAGCCGGAAACAGTTACTGTTGTTTTCTTGACGGTTTCTCCGGATACTTTCAAATTCCAATCACACACGAGGATCAAGAGAAAACCACATTCACGTGCCCTTATGGTACTTTTGCTTACAAACACATGCCATTTGGACTTTGCAACGCCCCTGCAACCTTTCAAAGGTGCATGATGGCAATTTTTCATGACATGATAGAAGAATGCATGGAAGTTTTCATGGATGACTTTTCAGTCTTCGGTGATACTTTTGAAACATGTCTAGTTAATCTTGAACGAATGCTTATTAGATGTGAGCAATCAAATCTAGTACTTAATTGGGAGAAATGCCATTTCATGGTTAAAGAAGGCATCGTTCTTGGTCATAAAATTTCAAAGAAAGGAACTGAAGTGGATAGAGCTAAAGTAGATGTAATTGCTAAACTTCCACATCCCACCAATGTTAGAGGAGTTAGGAGTTTTCTAAGGCATGCCGGTTTTTACCGACGTTTCATAAAAGACTTTTCTAAAATTGCCACTCCTATGAATAAACTCCTAGAAAGTGATGCTCCATTCATCTTTTCGGATGATTGCATCAAATCTTTTAATATTCTTAAAGAAAAACTAACTAATGCGCCGATCACGATAACTCCAAATTGGAATTTACCATTTGAACTCATGTGCGATGCAAGTGATTTTGCAATGGGAGCCGTTTTAGGACAAATGATTGAAAACCGATTTCAACCTATATATTACGCTAGTAAGACGTTACAAGGAGCACAAACGAATTACACAACTACTGAAAAAGAACTCCTTGCTATTGTCTTTGCTTTTGACAAATTTCGTTCATATCTCGTTCTAGCTAAAACGGAGGTCTATACCGACCATTCTGCTCTTAGATACCTATTTTCAAAACAAGATACCAAACCATGATTAATCCGTTTAATCTTACTCTTACAAGAATTTGATATTGAAATCCGAGACAAAAAGGGAGCAGAAAATCTTGCAGCCGGTCATCTTTCTCGTCTTGAAAATCCCGAATTAGAAGTTCTAAATGAATCGGCTATACAAGATAACTTTCCTGATGAATATCTATTGAAGATCGATTATAATGAAATTCCATGGTTTGCACACTATGAAAACTACTTAGTATGTGGATTCCTTGAAAAAGGGTTGTCGTACCAAAAACGAAAGAAATTCTTTAGTGATATAAAACACTATTTTTGGGAAGATCCACATTTGTTTAAAAGTTGTCCCGATGGAATAATACGACGATGCGTATTCGGGGATGAAGCTAGTCAAATCCTAAACCATTGCCACACAGGACCAACAGGAGGGCATTATGGGCCTCAACTCACAGCAAGAAAAGTCTACGACGCTGGATTCTATTGGCCTACAATTTTCAAAGACGCACACCTTCTTTGTAAATCCTGTGATGCTTATCAAAGGGCCGGAAAAATAAGTCAACTTGACGAAATGCCACAATACATCATTCAAGTATGTGAAGTATTTGACATCTGAGGTATTGACTTTATGGGTCCATTTCCAAAATCTCATAATAATCTCTACATTCTCGTTGCCATTGATTATGTATCTAAATGGGCGGAAGCACAAGCTCTCCCGACTAACGATGCACGAGTTGTAGTCAACTTTTTAAAACGTCTTTTTGCAAGGTTTGGAACACCGAAAGCTTTAATAAGTGATCGGGGTACTCATTTTTGTAACAATCAACTTGAGAAAGTTCTAAAAAGATATGGAGTAACTCATAAAATCTCAACCGCTTATCATCCACATACAAGTGGACAAGTTGAAAATACCAACCGAGCTTTAAAACGTATTCTAGAGAAAACCGTAGGATCAAATCCGAAGGAATGGTCCATTAAATTGGAGGATGCACTCTGTGCTTTTAGAACAGCCTACAAAACTCCAATTGGAACCACACCTTTTAGATCGTTTACGGAAAAGCATGTCACCTTCCAGTAGAAATTGAACACAAAGCATTTTGGGCTTTGAAGACATGTAATCTTGATTTACATGAAGCCGGACGTCTACGATTAAATCAACTAAATGAATTAGAAGAATTAAGACATGAAGCATATGAAAATTCGTTAATCTATAAAGAAAGAATGAAGAAATGGCATGATAAAAGAATCAGAAGTTCAAAAGAATTTAAAGAAGGAGACAGAGTTCTTCTTTTCAATTCACGATTCAAGCTATTTCCTGGAAAATTGAAATAAAGATGGTCTGGACCATTCATAGTCAAAAGAGTTTTCCCATACGGAACAATAGAGTTAATAAATTCAAATGGGATTGAATTTAAAGTTAATGGTCACAGAGTTAAACATTACATACATGGTCCGATGGAAGTTGACAATGAAGTCAATCATAATTTTACCACCCAAGAAAACCTTCAAAATGAAAACATAAATATGTTATCAACAACATATGAAAAATCAAAATTGAAAAATGGGGAGGATTCAAATTGGAGTGATGAAGAAGAATTTCTATACAAACCTCCCATTTCAAGAAATAAAGAAAAAGAAGTTTAAATAGAAGTGAAAGAACCAAGAAAATAACACCCGAAAAAGGTTAACAAACCAACTCGACTTACTAAAGAAGGAGACTCGAGTGAATTTATCATTTCTTGCTTGCTTAATGATGGTGCTATATATAATGGACTCGCAAATTTAGGAGCAAGTGCAAATGTTATGCCTCTTTGCTTATACAAAAGATTAGGTATGGGTAAATTAAAACCAACCAAAATAGGTGTTCAATCATTTGACCTAACCATTAAACACCCGGTTGGAATAGCAAATAATTTACTTGTTAACGTGGGAAGTTTGACCTTTGTTGCAAACTTCATAGTTATTAATATGGAGGAAAACCTTGATATTCCTCTAATTTTAGGTCGCCCATTTTTAGCAACCACCGAAGCATTCATTGATGTAAGAGAAGGTAGAATGACACTTAGGGATGGTGATAAATCAATCACCTTTGTGAACCGAAAGTTTAGATCTCCACCAACCAAAACTGTTAAACCAATAAAAATGCATAAGTGTGGGGAAGATGAAGAAACACTTAATGATGATCCGATCACAAAGAACCCCGTTAATGATACGAAATTAGATGAACCCATTTTTAACAGTTCAACGAAGAAACTTTATAAACGGATTCACGATGATAGGATTAAGGGAAACTTTAAGTTATGTAACCGATTAGTATCTAATTTGTCGCCTAAAGAAAAGGCAATGTTAGTTGAATTTGTGAAAGTTACAGAGGAAATCAACAATTGGCTTGAAGTAAAAGTCAAAGATATACAAATCATGTGATGCATGTCAAAGGGCCGGAAAAATAAGTCAACGTGATGAAATGCCACAAAATGTCATTCAAGTATGTGAAGTATTTGACGTTTGGGGTATTGACTTTATGGGTCCATTTCCAAAATCTCATAATAATCTCTACATTCTCGTTGCCATTGATTATGTATCTAAATGGGCGGAAGCACAAGCTCTCCCGACTAACGATGCACGAGTTGTAGTCAACTTTTTAAAACGTCTTTTTGCAAGGTTCGGAACACCAAAAGCTTTAATAAGTGATCGGGGTACTCATTTTTGTAACAATCAACTTGAGAAAGTTCTAAAAAGATATGGAGTAACTCATAAAATCTCAACCGCTTATCATCCACAAACAAGTGGACAAGTTGAAAATACCAACCGAGCTTTAAAACGTATTCTAGAGAAAACCGTAGGATCAAATCTGAAGGAATGGTCCATGAAATTGGAGGATGCACTCTGGGCTTTTAGAACAGCCTACAAAACTCCAATTGGAACCACACAATTTAGATCGTTTACGGAAAAGCATGTCACCTTCCAGTAGAAATTGAACACAAAGCATTTTGGGCTTTGAAGACATGTAATCTTGATTTACATGAAGTCGGACGTCTACGATTAAGTCAACTAAACGAATTAGAAGAATTAAGACACGAAGCATATGAAAATTCGTTAATCTATAAAGAAAGAATGAAGAAATGGCATGATAAAAAAATCAGAAGTTCAAAAGAATTTAAAGAAGGAGACAGAGTTCTTCTTTTCAATTCACAATTCAATCTATTTCCTGGAAAATTGAAATTAAGATGGTCTGGACCATTCATAGTAAGACGTTACAAGGAGCACAAATAAATTACACAACTACTGAAAAAGAACTCCTTGCAATTGTCTTTGCTTTTGACAAATTTCGTTCATATCTCGTTCTAGCTAAAACGGTGGTCTATACCGACCATTCTGCTCTCAGATACCTATTTTCAAAACAAGATGCCAAGCCACGATTAATCCGTTGGATCTTACTCTTACAAGAGTTTTATATTGAAATCTGAGATAAAAAGGGAGCAGAAAATCTCACCGCTGATCATCTTTCTCGTCTTGAAAAAATCCTGAATTAGAAGTTCTAAATGAATCGGCCATACAAGACAACTTTCCTGATGAATATCTATTGAAGATAGATAATAGTGAAATTCCATGGTTTGCAGACTATGCAAACTACTTAGTATGTGGATTCCTTGAAAAAGGATTATCGTACCAAACACGAAAGAAATTCTTTAGTGATATAAAACACTATTTTTGGGAAGATCCACATTTGTTTAAAAGTTGTCCAGATGGAATAATACGCCGATGTGTATTCGAAGATGAAGCTAGTCAAATCTTAAACCATTATCACACAGGACCAACAGGAGGGCATTATGGGCCTCAACTTACAGCAAGAAAAGTTTACGATGCTAGATTCTATTGGCCTAAAATTTTCAAAGACGCACACCTTCTTTGCAAATCATGTGATGCATGTCAAAGGGCCGGAAAAATAAGTCAACGTGATGAAATGCCACAAAATGTCATTCAAGTATGTGAAGTATTTGACGTTTGGGGTATTGACTTTATGGGTCCATTTCAAAAATCTCATAATAATCTCTACATTCTCGTTGCCATTGATTATGTATCTAAATGGGCGGAAGCACAAGCTCTCCCGACTAACGATGCACGAGTTGTAGTCAACTTTTTAAAACGTCTTTTTGCAATGTTCGGAACACCGAAAGCTTTAATAAGTGATCGGGGTACTCATTTTTGTAACAATCAACTTGAGAAAGTTCTAAAAAGATATGGAGTAACTCATAAAATCTCAACCGCTTATCATCCACAAACAAGTTGACAAGTTGAAAATACCAACCGAGCTTTAAAACGTATTCTAGAGAAAACCGTAGGATCAAATCCGAAGGAATGGTCCATGAAATTGGAGGATGCACTTTGGGCTTTTAGAACAGCCTACAAAACTCCAATTGGCACCACACCTATTAAACTTGTTTACAGAAAAGCATGTCACCTTCCAGTAGAAATTGAGCACAAAGTATTTTGGGCTTTGAGGACATGTAATCTTGATTTGCATGAAGCTGGACGTCTACGGTTAAGTCAACTAAACGAATTAGAAGAATTAGGACATGAGGCATATGAAAATTCGTTAATCTATAAGGAAAGAACGAAGAAATGGCATGATAAAAGAATCAGAAGTTCAAAAGAATTTTAGGAAGGAGACCGAGTTCTTCTTTTCAATTCACGATTCAAGCTATTTCCTGGAAAGTTGAAATCAAGATGGTCTGGACCATTCATAGTCAAAAGAGTTTTCCCATACGGAACAATAGAGTAAATAAATTCAAATGGGATTGAATTTAAAGTTAATGGTCACAGAGTTAAACATTATATACATGATCCGATGGAAATTGATAATGAAGTTAATCATAATTTCACCACCCAAGAAAACCCTCAGAATGAAAACATAAATATGTTGTCAATGACATATGAAAAACCAAAATTGGAAGACATAGAGGCTTCAAATTGGAGCGATGAAGAAGAATTTCTATATAAACCTCCCATTCCAAGAAAAGGGGTAAAATGTGAACAAGAAGTTCAAGTAGAAGTGAAAGAACCAAGAAAAGCTCACCCAGAAAAGGTTAACAAACCAACTCTACTTACTAAAGTAGGATACCCAGGTGAATTTATCATTTCTTGCTTGCTTAATGATGGTGCTATGTATAATGGGCTCACAGATTTAGGAGCAAGTGCGAATGTTATGCCTCTTTCCTTATACAAAAGATTAGGTGTGGGTAAATTAAGACCAACCAGAATAGGTGTTCAATTATTTGATCAAACCATTAAACACCCGGTTGGAATAGCCAACAATTTAATTGTTAAAGTGGGAAGTTTGACCTTCGCTGCAAATTTCATAGTTATTAATATGGAGGAAGACCTTGATATTCCTCTAATTTTAGGTCGCCCATTTTTAGCAACCACCGAGGCATTCTTTGATGTAAGAGAAGGTAGAATGACACTTAGGGATGGTGATAAATCGGTCACCTTTGTGAACCGAAAGCTTAGATCTCCACCAACCAAAACTGTTGGACCAATAAAAATGTCTAAGTGTGGGGAAGATGAAGCAACACCCAATGATGACCCGATAACAAAGAACCTCGTTGTTGATACGAAATTAGATGAACTCATTTTTAATAGTTCAACAAAGAAACTTTATAAATGGATTCAAGATGCTAGGATTAAGGGGAACTTTAAGTTATGTAACAGATTAGTATCCAATTTATTGCCTAAAGAAAAGGCGATGTTAATTGAATTTGTGAATGTTACAGAGGAAATCAACAAATGGCTTGAAGCAAAAGTCAGAGATATGCAAGTTGTTGATGTTCCAATTGAAGTTAATAATGAAGTTAATCACAATTTCGATACCACAGCTAACTAAGTATGAGGAGATTCAAATGTTTTAAAGGATAATATAATGCTGTCTAGGGTTAGATTTTCTGTTTTCGTGTAGTTCTCGAGAATGAAATCCGAATGGTCTTTCCCTAGCAGACTCTAAAGAACTAGTCTTCTCCCTCCATTCTGAATTTTTATTTCTTTTAGGTTTTACGAGATGAAGAATTCCTTTGATCTGACCCATGGTCTACTACTACACGCTATGATTACTAAACGTAATAATAAAACTTTCCCGAGTGAACTGGTATCATTCATAAGAGGAAAAATGGACGAAGTAAGGAAAGAACATAGGAAAGATCATCATAAGACACATTTTAGTAAAGGAAAATCAAAATCCGCAACAAAAAGAAGAGAACGACACCTTAAAATATGTCATAAATGCAGAAAATGGTCACACGAAGGAAAATGTTCGAACAATTAAACACATTCCAATTCTGAATTCGTTACTCTATGCAGAGAAGGACCGTTCATATGTTTAGAAGAAAATTTATTGAAAATTCGAGGGTACGCCTATGTAGCTATGGAAAACCAAATCGAACGACTCTCCTATGAGTCAACTAAAGCAGGTCTCTGAGAATTCTATCTCACAGGTAAGTATGTACAGTTTTTATTTGTTTTTATTTATTGCTTTTAACCTTTTGATAATAAACGCTGAATCGTTCGCTATAAAGTATTAAATTGATATTCAATAAAATTAGGTATGCGAAACCGAAATTATTGATATCATACAAAAATTTATTACATCACTGCGAAATTTACCTTTTATTCATAAGGTATAAATATCTTTAATCAATCAATCCAAAATACTTTAGAAATTCGTCAGGAGTAAAACTAGGTAATATAGCCGAAATTACTTTACCCAAAAGAGGAACGTATATTTTTGATAATATTTGATTGATTAAAGTGGGATAAAAGACCAAAAAGATTTTTATTTTTGCTTTGATTTTTAAAATTAATATATAACTATATTATTTCCAAATGTAAGATTGTAAAATTAATGTAAATAAAAAAAATATTAATATTTATATGAAATTTTATTGCATTTAAAATTAAGTTTGGTCTGAATTTAAAAACAAAAATGTACTTTATTTCATTAAGTTAAAAATATGATTTCTAAAATTCGTCGTGAGTTGAAGACTAGGTCGTTGAACCGAAATTGCTTTACCCAGGGGCGGGACGAGAAATTTTATTATCATTATTTTTAATTTTATTGATCTAAAGTATGCCAAAAACATTTAAAAAACCCAAAAATCTTTGCTTTTAAAACAATCGCTTTGAAATGACAAATTTTAAAATTTTTGTAGAGAGAGGAACTAGGTGAACGTACCGAAACGCCCTCAATCTTAAAAGAAACAAAATTTTTAATTAATCAATTAATTGTTTTAATGGTTAAAGGTTTTATATAAAAAAATAAATATATATATATATATATATATATATATATATATATATATATATATATATATATATATATATATACCCCATGCGATCGCATAGGGTTTGCACAGAACAGCCATGCAATCGCATGGCAACAGAAAACTAGAAAGGATCAAAAAAGAAGTCGAGCTGCTGCTTCTGTCTTCCACAAAACACACACACATACATACGAAAATACTCTCAAAACATCCCTAAATTCATCATTTTTTTTATCAAAATTCACCAAATTTCTTGCTATAATCCGCTCCAATCATGCATTTGTTCAGAAGTTTTTCAAAGAAGGTAACGATTCCACCCTAAAACTCTTTAAATTCGAATTATAGTGTTATTGAGCAATTTTTTACCTAATTTAATTTTGATAATTTCTAGTATAATTAGAGTTAAATTATTCATATATTATGCATGTATCACCTAGATTGATGCTATTTAACATGATTTGAAGCCTTAAACTTCAAAATTTTTAGAAATCTAGGGTTTGTGTTCTTGAGCAATTTGGAGCTTTTTGATATAAACATGTTATGGCCAATTTTTGTTATGAATTATTGCTAAATTAAGTAGTGTAACATGTTTAGGTAGCTAAATGATCCAAACTTTGATCCTAAACATGATTTGTGAGCATCAAAGGGGACTTTTTAAGTCTAAAATTCATAAACTTGATTAAATTGAGGTAATAACCATTTGAAACTTGTTTAATTGCTAGTAATGGTTATTTTAACATGTTATTTGAGTAAAATGCTTATAAACTTTGTATACCTTTTCATATATGCTTGTTTGAAAAATTGTAGAAAATATGAAAATGAGTATAAGTTTAATATGGATTAAACATGTTATTGTAATTGTTTTAAATTGTTATTTTGATAACACTAATGCATATTTGGATGCACAAATTTTGTGTTTAATGTGTTTTGCAGAGAAATACAGATACGGACGGTGCATCATCGTCTAGACGACCTGAACAAGAACCTGATCAAGAACCACATCCGGAACCACAACCTGAACAACAACAATATTATGATCAACACGTGCCATACTATGAACCAGAACCACAATTTTTTATTGCCTACATAATATTTCCCGTTCACCATGTAATAGAACACTCAAGAATTCATGAACAAGAGTTACATCCCAATCTAAGGTTTGATAGAAGCTGGAGAGATTACCCAACGTACCAACGTAACAAATTTAAGCTTTGCACCAAAAATGTGGAAGTACCAAGGGTAATAGATTGGGAGCCTTTGAAAAGGGTCAACCTAGCTAACTCAGTTAGGCTATTACTAATCGAAAGGTATGGCAACTCTTCTTTTCCTGATTGGGAACGTTTATTTACCACTCGTAGGCCTATATATAAGGAGTGGTGTGTTGAGCTAATGAGTACTATAGCCTTAAATAAGGATGTCGATAGGTTAGACGATAAGACTTTTCTTAGATTTTTACTTGAAGGTAGGATGTACAGTATGTCCATGATAGACATGGCTAGAGCTTTACAGATTTACACCCCTACTGAATTATTATCACCTAATTGTACAGCTTTAATTTATCAAGGTGAGAGGGTAGATAGAGATTTTGACGCTAACGCCATATGGAGGCGTATGTCAAATTTTAATGTGTTTACGCGGGGTGGAAGACACTCCTATTTAGATATTAATAAAGCAGAGCTTCGCATAATTCATAGATTTTTAGCAAACTCGATTACACAAAGAGGTAGAAATAAGGAGAAAGTGACCCTAAACGATTTATTCTACCTTAAGTGCATTCGAGACACAAGAGGCTTTGTTAATATCCCCTATTGTGTTGGGTTTTATTTGTCCAAAGTTGTGGAAGGAATACATGACGGGGGAATAATAGGAGGAGGTATTTTTGTTACTCTCATTGGAGAGTATTTAGGTATAGATAGGGAACACAGGGGTCCAATTATGGTGGTTGAGGAACAAACCGATACTATAGGTTTGCAGATTTATCAAGGTACAAAGGTATTAAAACGGAGGCACAATATGCCAATACCATATCAGGGCAACCATCCACAGGTAGAGAGGGGTTCGGATGAGGAGATGGAGGAAGCATATGACATTAGGGATGTCATTAAGGATAGTTATACTGATGTCTTCCAGCATGTAGATGAGGTGGAAATGAATAACCAGGCTAGGCATCATCAGTATGAGCAGTGGAGAGCCGCGGATGAGTATGAGTGCTCCAGGCGACGCCAACACGATAGCTGGTAAGTTCATCAGCACTAAATCATGAGCCAGCTATCATATCAGGTACCACATAACTATATCCCGACTCGGCCTGCTTTTTATCCACCACATCAGCCCGACATGCGACCACCCTTTGACCTGTACGACCCCAATCAAGCCTACCAGGACACCTATCACCAACCATGGAACCCGAGAGATGATATGAACTGGAACCCCTATCCAAATCAATAGTGTTCCATTGGTGATTTCTTATCTTTTATTATTTTTATCTATTTATGTACAACATTTAACATTTTGATACTTTTATGTAATGTTTAACATTTTTATTATTTTGTACTAATATTTCATTTTTGTAATTTGAAAGTGGGATATTAAGTCCCATTTCAAAATACCATGCATGTTTATATTTGTATTGTATGTATTTCATCTCATGTACACAACAGGGTAAAACATCGCATTTTCAAAGACTGGCATTAAGTTCAGCAAAAGCAACTAATTTTTACGACAAGATGCAAAATATATGTGAAATAACAACTGCAGGAATGAACAAATGATGTGCACCATTTACCATTCAAACAAACAATAATATATTTGGAAACTTTGATAAAACTTAATCATTTTTCTATGCTAATCACCCTCAATAATTTAAAGTGTTACTGATTTCTTGCAAATGAGGGCATTGCAAGATCTTAAATGTGGGAAGGGATTAAATTCTTTCGGATTTTAAAAGGTTTGACTTATACACTTGGTTTAATAGCCACCGTTAAACTTTACTAGTAAAGCAGTAGTTGTATTAGAATCTAGTGCTCTCTGATAATAAAGAACAGCCCTAGTCTTATATACTGACTACCCACTTATAGTAAAAATTTTAAAAATTTTCAACTAAATAAACTCAAAATCATGTTTATACATATTTATGAAAGATAAAACTAGGCGTTAACACCGAAATTATTGTTACCTCGGAAAGGACATAAATTGAGAAACAACTCAAAATGCTTGAATTCATTTAAAATGGAATAGAAGAGAATAAAAAGGCAAAGAAAGTAAAATAAAAAGCCAAGTGTGGGAAAATTTTACCAAGTTATTTAAAACATATATCACATATTTTTGTACAAATAATTAAAGATACTTTTGTTTTGGACAATATTAATCAGTTTTACCCAGTTTATTGTAATATAAATGGAATGAAAAAGGAAGTAAAGTCTTCCAAGAAAAAGACACGCGCTTCTTAATTTAGGTCAGGAAGTTGTCGTCCAGACCAGTTGTAGAGTCTACAAAAAACCTTGAAAAGTTTTCTCGAAAATCAGCTGGAAATCCACGGACCTCAGCATCAAACAGGGTCGCCAAGTGGTCAGACTTATCCTAACCATGAGAGGATCTGTCTCGTACAATGGGGGGGCACCGTGCAAATTAGCTTATAAGACTAATGAATCAGATCCCCAGAAAGGATAATCTCCTTAAAGATCAAAAATCAGCTTTTAAGCCTGATATTACTCAATCCTTGAGATTGAACTTAAAGATTGAGAATTCAAACTCATGGAATTCAATGATATCTAAACTCGAGCTTGAACGAGAAAATATTTTGATCAAATTACAAATCGATTTGTTTTCTGAAAACTCATTTTCAATGCGTTCATTACCATTGAACGTAAAATCCTAAGAATTCACCGGAATTCATTAGGTCACCTGAACCAAATCGGGTGTCAACCGTAAGAATGGTGGTTGCATAGCATGGTCGAAGACAGGACCTTGTGCCAGACCGAAAAATTATAGGGTGATCTTTACTATTGCTCCTACAAAGGATAGTAATTGCATCTGATGTTTCGCGAGGTGTATATAAAATACTATTAAATTTTACAAGGAAATAATTATTAAATACGATACAATTTTACACAAGATATTTATTTATTTATAGAATGGATATACTTAAAGCTTGCTACAACACTTATAGGCAGTGTACCTAATCGTAAAGTAGTGTAGTTTTTAGTAAGTCCGGTTCGTTCCACAGGGAAATCTTTAAACAAAGCTTAACGTTATATTAGTTTACTTTTATAAAAATACAAATATATATAAGTAATATTATTATTATAAAGGGGGGGGGGGGGGGTTTACCGTTTAATGACCGGTTTGTCGATTTTAGAACTTTAGTCGCAGTTAAAACCAAATGTAAAATATTAAAAATAAATACAAGACTTAAATTAAAGCATAAAGTAAATAACGATAATGAAATTGCGAATAATAAAAGTGCGATAAAATAAACTTGCGATAATTAAAAAGTACGATAATTAAAAGTGCAATTAAATATAAAATAAAGGAAATTAAATATGAAATAAAAGAATTATGCTTATTTAAACTTCCGTAATCATGATGTTTGACGTGTTGATTTTAGTTTTATGCCCATGGGTTAATTGTCCTTTGTCCTGGATTATTTAATATGTCCGTCTGGTTTTTGTCCATAACAGTCCATCAGTCATAAATATAAAGTGCGAGTGTCCTCGTCAAATTATCCTTATACCCGAAGTTAAATATTCCAACTAATTGGGGACTTAAACTATAACAAGATTTTAATACTTTGTTTAATAATTACACCAGGATGTCGACTGAGTGTAATCCAAGGTTTTAATATTTTGTTATCAATTATACCAAGTGTCCTTGTATATAATTTCACCCCTGTTTTAATTATTCTAGTGGCTATTAATCCATTCCCGTGTCCGGTTAAATGAACGATTATTCGTGCATATAAATACCCCGCCCATCGTGTCCGATTGAGTGTATATGGTAATTTATAGGGACGCCCAATTGTAAATCTTTATATTAACATTAACAAACTATCATTTAGTTAAACAAATATAAAGCCCATTAATAGCCCATAGTCTAATTTCCACACGTGTCGTTCTTTTATCCAAACCCTAATTATGGTACAAAGCCCAATTACCCAGTTTTAGTAATTAACCCAACATCATGATTACTTCGGATTAAATAAGCATAATAATAACTTAGCTACGAGACATTAATGTAAAAAGGTTGAACATAACTTACAATGATTAAAAATAGCGTAGCGTTACACGGACAGAATTTCGACTTACACCCTTACAACATTCGCTAACATACCCTTATTATTATAATTATAATTAAAATATAAATTATAAATATATATATATATTTTACGTATGAATGAGGAGAAGAAAAAGATGATGAAAAATGCTCAGAATTCGGTTGCTTTTATAGGGACTTTCAAAACTTGGGGCTCCGCGACTCGCGGCATTTTTGGCCTTCAAACTCCGCGAGTCGCGGAGATTGAAATTACAGCTCAGTCTAGTTTGGAGTCTTTCTTGCCGACGGTTTTTATTATTTATTATAATATATAAATAATTATAAGAATTATTTAAATATTATATTATATTTATGTGCATAGTTGACTTGTAATTTTTAGTCCGTTGCGTCGAGCGTTGAGAGTTGACTCTGGTCCCGGTTCCGGATTTTCGAACGTCCTTGCGTACAATTTAATATCTTGTACTTTGCATTTTGAATCTTGTACTCTTGTAATTTCGAGCTTATCAATAATTGGAACCTCTTTGATTGTCTTTTGTACTTTTGAGCTTTTTGGTCGTTTGCGTCTTCAATTCGTCGAATCTGTCTTTTGTCTTCACCTTTTATTATTTAAACGAATATCACTTGTAAATAGAATAATTGCAACTAAAAGCTTGTCTTTCTTGAGGAATAATGCTATGAAATATATGTTCGTTTTTAGCATTATCAAATATTCCCACACTTGAGCATTGCTTGTCCTCAAGCAATATCGTCTTGAAATACTAGAATCACTTCTTTATTCTTCACACTTTGTACATCAGTGATTTCTATACGGTGGTATAAACAATGGTAGTAACGATATGGTTTACAGTCCCACATGACTATAAAAATTTAGATCCATTAAGGAAATTGGATCTTTATGAAAACATTTGATCTTTTGAAAATTAAATCTAGTTTTTACCCTAAATAAGTTTTCCGGAATAACCCTTTACCGGTGTTTGCAAAATATTTTTGTGGGTTTGGTGGGTTTCAGATTTGAAAATTTTAGCTCAAAACTTATGGTTTTGTGTCACCCACTTGTTAACCTTGTATTTGGAAAGCAACACGTCCAGTTTACTTGTCCCGTATATTACCTTTCGGTAAACTACCGTCCGGTTGTAAAGGAAAGCGTTGAACAAGCAACTGTTAAGGCAATGTCTAATGACATGTATTTGATTATGGTCTATAACGTGTCGGACGCAATTACTATCCTTGGTAGGAGCAATAGTAAAGCTCACCCTTATAATTTTTCGGTCTGGCACAAGGTCTTTTCTTTGACCATGCTATGCAACCACCGTTCTTATGGTTGACACCCGATTTGGTTCAGGTGACCTAATGAATTTCAGGTGAATTCCTAGGATTTTACGTTCAATGGTAATGAACGCTTTGAAAATAAGGTTTTCAGAAAACAAATCGGTTTGTAATTTTGATCAAAATATTTTCTTGTTCAAGCTCGAGTTTAGATATCATTGAATTCCATGAGTTTGAATTCTCAATCTTTAAGGTCAATCTCTAGGATTGAGTAATATCAGGCTTAAAAGCTGATTTTTAATCTTTAAGGAGATTATCCTTTCTGGGGATCTGATTCATTAGTCTTATCCAGCTAATTTGCATGGTGCCCCCCTATTTTAAGAGATAAATCCTTCTCATGGTTAGGATAAATCTGACCACTTGGCGACCCTGTTTAATGCCGAGGTCCGTGGATTTCCTACTGATTTTAGTGATGACTTTTCTAGATTTTTTGTCAACCTACAGCTGGTCTGGACGACAACTTCATGACTTAAATCAAGAAGCGCGTTTCTTTTTTCGGAAGACTTTACTTCCTTTTAATGATGGAATTGATTCATCGTGTAGATCCATCTTTCTTTTCTTTCATCGGGTAAAATAGTTTAGTTTAGTCCAAAGCTAAAGTATTTTCAGTTATTTGTTACAGATATATGTGACATATGTTTAAGATAACTTGGTAAATTTTCCCACACTTGGCTTTTATTTTCCTTTTTATCGTCCTCTATTCCATTTTAAATGAATTTTAACATTTTGGTTTGTTTCTCAATTTATGTCCTTTTTGAGGTAACAATAATTTCGGTGTTTAAAACCTAGTTTTATCGTTCATAAATATGTATAAACATGATTTTGAGTTCATTTAATTGAAAATTTTGAAAAATTTTACTAGATTTGGGTAGTCAGTATATAAGACTAGGGCTGTTCTTTATTATCAGAGAGCACTAGATTCTAATACAACTACTGCTTTACTAGTATTTTTAATGGTAACCAAGTGTATAAAGTAAAAATTTTAAAATCCGAAAGAATTTAACCCCTTCCCACACTTAAGATCTTGCAATGCCCTCATTTGCAAGAAATCAGTAACAATTTAAATTATTGAGGGTGATTTGTGTGAAAATGATTAAATTTTACCAAAGTTTCCAAATATATTGGCGTTTGTTTGCTGAATGATAAATGGTGCACATCATTTGTTCATTCCGTCTTGTTGTTATTTCACATATATTTTGCATCTTGTCGTCAAAATTAGTTGCTTTTGCTGAACTTAATGCCAGTCTTTGAAAATGCGTTGTTTTACCCTGTTGTGTACATAAGATAAACTGCAAACATATATACATATTTTTGAAGTTTGGTATATTACCCCACATTTAAAAATTATTAAAATCTAAGAATAAAAGTTAGACAATTATAAAAACTATTACAATATTAACAAAAGTATTAAACGTATCAATCATTACAAATTACAAAATAAAAAAAATATAATAAGTAGACTAGGGATGATATTGATACCAATAGGGGTTCCAGGCATAACCATAGGTGCTATAGAATGCTTCGGCAGGGTTATACGTAGGATACGGTGGCTGCATCTCTATAGACCAGGGAGGGAAGATGGGTTTCGGTGTAGGAATATAGTTTCTACCTATATGTTGGCAATGAGCTATGATTTGGTTCTGATGAATTTGCCAATCTTCAAATGCTCTCTGTCTAGCATTTTCGTACTCCTGAGAAGCTATAAACCTTTGCATTTCTTGCATCTCATTCCCCCCTCCTACATTACCTTGCTGTTGGTTTCTCTCAACCTGTGGATGTCTACCATGGTATTGTACTGCGGCGTTATTTCGCCTCTTCAAAACTTTCGCACCATGGTATACATTTAAACCTATAGTATCGCGGGGTTCTGGTTCTTCTACTAATAATCCCCCCCGACTTATATCCATACCGAGATATTCACCAATCAAAGTAATAAAAATACCACCTCCTATTATGCTATGCGGTCTCATCCCCCGAACCATAGCTGATAAATAATAACCCACACAATACGGTATACTTACAGCGCTTTGTGGGTCTCGAATACACATATGGTAAAACAACTCCTGTTCATTTACTTTTTCCTTGTTCTTACCCCTTTGTGTAATCGAATTAGCTAAAAACCTATGAATTACTCTTAATTCAGCTCTATCTATATCCAAATAAGAGTAATTTCCCCCTTTGAAACGGTGATGGCTTGTCATTTGACTCCACACACCGTGTGTATCAAAATTTTCATCTATCTTTCTACCGTTTAGTATCAACCCTCTACAATCGGCAGATGCTAACTCCTCAGGCGTATATATATGTAAAGCCTGAGCCATGTCTAGTAAAGACATGTGGCGCATCGAACCGCCTAACGAAAATCTAATAAAAGAACGATCGGTTAAACTAGCTACCCGATCATTCAACTCTATACTACACAACAATTCTTCACACCATACTTTATATACAGGTCTACGCATGGTGAATAAACGTACCCAGTCATTAAAAGTAGAATTACCATACCTCTGTACAAGTAATTCTCTAATTGGCCCGGCCAATTCTACAGCTTCTTAGGGTCCCCATTCTATGACCCTCGGTACCTCAACAACCTTAGAATGAAGAGTATGCAAACCCCTTTGATATTTTGGATAATCTATCCAAAGTCTGTCAAATCTCAGGTTCGGGTGCAACTCTTCCTAGTGCATATCAGAAAAGGTCATGACTGGATGAGGTATATCCTGCTTGTAGTAGTTATCCACCTCCTGTTGTTCCGCATTCTCAGCAGGAGCATTGCGGGCTTGGGATGAAGATTCACCCCTTTCAGTCTGCAAAACACATCAAACACAATTTTTGTGCATCCAAATATGCATTAGTGTCAGCAAAATCATCAATCAAAATAATTACAATGACATGATCAATTTATATCAAACTTAAGCTCATTTTCATATTTTCATCAAATCTACACTTTTTCAAAATAGCATATACGAAAATGTTTGCCAAGTTCATAAGCATTCAATTCAAATAACATGTCAAAATAATCATTACTAGCAATTAAACAAGTTTCAAATGGCATTATCTCTCAAAAATCAAGTTCATGAATTTTAGACTTGAAAAAGTCCACTTTAATTCTCAAAATCATGTTTAGGTTCAAAGTTTGTATCATTTAACTACCTAGACATGTTACACTACTTAATTTAGCAACAATTCATGACAAAAATTGGCCATAACCTGTTTATATCAAAAAGCCCCAAATTTGCTCAAGAACACAAACCCTAGATTATTCTAAATTTGAAGTTTAAGGCTTCTAATCATGTTAAATAGCATCAATCTAGGTTATACAAGCATAATACATAAACAATTTAAGCATAATTACACTAAAAAGCATCAAAATCAAATTGGGAAAAAAATGGCTCAAGAACACCAAATTTTGGATTAAATGGTGTTTAGGTGTAGAAATTTACCGTTTTTCTTGAGTAATTCCTAGATAGCATCCTTCTCAACATGATTTTAGTAAAAAATTTGGTGATTAACGGTCAAAAATTGTGATTTTGGGGGTGTTTTTGGGTGTTTTTTCGGAGTATTTCGCAGTGTTTTTTGTTTTGGGGGTGTGGACTGATCAGTTTGTGTGTTTATATTTTTTTTTCTATATTTTGGTCCTCCCGCTACTCGCGGTGTTTGGACCCTTCAAACTCCGCGAGTCGCGGAGTTTGGTATTTTTTTTTTTTTTATAATCTTTAACTTATAAAACAATTAAGTAATTAATTTTAAAATTTTGTTTCCCTTGTTATTTAGGACGAGGTCGTTTCGGATCGATGTCCTAGTCCGTCCTTCGACAAAATTTTAAAATTTGTCTTTTTGTAGCTATTGTTTTAAAAGCTAAGATTTTTGGGGTTTTTTAATGTTTTTGGCATACTTTAATTCAATAAGATTAAAAATAATGATAATAAAAGTTCTCGTCCCTCCCTCGGGTAAAGCAATTTCGGTTCAAAAACCTAGTCTTCAACTTACGACGAATTTTAAAAATCATATTTTTAACTTAATGAGATAAAGTAAATTTTTGTTTTTAAATTCACACAATTTAATTATAAAATTCAAAATTAATATTAAAAATTCACACCAAACTTAAAATTTGAAATGCATAAAATTAAAAATTCATATTTTAAAAATTAAAAATTCATATCATAAATTCACACCAAACTTATTTTAATTTTTCAAATATTTATAATTTTAAAAATATTGATTTTACAAAGTTTACAATATTAATTTAAGATTTAAATATTAATTTTAAAAACATGGTAAAAATAAAATTAAAAATCTTTTTGGCTTTTTATCCCACTTTAATCAATCAAATATTATCAAAAATATGCACCCCTCTTTTCGGTAAAGTAATTTCGGTTCCAAAACCTAATTTAACTCATGACGAATTTTTGAAATATTTTAGGTTGATTGATTAAAGATATTTATACCTTAAGAATAAACGTTAAATTTCGCAGTGATGTAATAAATTTTTGAATGATATCAATAATTTCAGTCGCCAAACCTAATTTTATTCAATACCAATTTAATACTTTTTAGCGAACAAATTAGCGTTTATTATCAAAAGGTTAAAAAAAAAAAAAAAAAACTGTACTGACATACCTGTGAAATAGATTTCTTAGTTATATGATCTATCTCATTCATAAGATAGTCGGTTTAATTGGTTTTCCATAGCTACATAGGCGTAACCTTGAGCATTCAGTGTCTTTTCTTCTAAACATATGAACGGTCCGTCTCTGCATAAAGTAACAAATTCGGTATTTGAATAGGTTTGATTATTTGAACATTTACCTCCATGTGACCATTTTCCGCATTTGTGACATCTTTCTAGGTGTCGTGCTCTTCTTTTCGCTGCGGATTTTGATTTTCCTTTACCAAATTGTAACTTATTATCTTCGCATCTGGATTCTTTTCTAACTCCGTCCATTCTTTCTCTGATTACTGATACTAATTCACTCGGTAGTATGTCATTATTTCGTTTAGTGATCAAAGCGTGTAGCATTAGACCATGGTTTAGTTCACAGGCAGTCTTCATTTTGTAAAAACCTAAAAAAAATAAAAATTCAGAATGGGGGGAGAAGACTAGTTCTTTAGGGTCTGCTAGGGAAAAACCATTCGGGTTCCATTTTCGAGAACTACACGAAAACAGATAATCTAACTCTAACAGAAATACATATTATCCTTTAAAGACTTGATTCTCCCCACACTTAGTTAGCTGTGGTGTCGAAATTGTGATTAACTTCGTTGTCAACTTCCATCGGACCATGTATGTAATGTTTAACTCTGTGACCATTAACTTTAAATTCAATCCCTTTTGAATTTATTAATTCTATCGTTCCGTATGGGAAAACTCTTTTGACTATGAATGGTCCAGACCATCTTGATTTCAATTTTCCAGGAAATAGCTTGAATCGTGAATTGAAAAGAAGAACTCTGTCTCCTTCTTTAAATTCTTTTGAACTTCTGATTCTTTTATCATGCCATTTCTTCGTTCTTTCTTTATAGATTAACAAATTATCGTATGCTTCATGTCTTAATTCTTCTAATTCATTTAGTTGACTTAATCGTAAACGTCCGGCTTCATGTAAATCAAGATTACATGTCTTCAAAGCCCAAAATGCTTTGTGTTCAATTTCTACTGGAAGATGACATGCTTTTCCATAAACAAGTCTAAAAGGTGTGGTTCCAATTGGAGTTTTGTAGGCTGTTCTAAAAGCCCAGAGTGTATCCTCCAATTTAATGGACCATTCCTTCGGATTTGATCCTACGGTTTTCTCTAGAATACGTTTTAAAGCTCGGTTGGTATTTTCAACTTGTCCACTTGTTTGTGGATGATATGCGGTGGAGATTTTATGAGTTACTCCATATCTTTTAAGAACTTTCTCAAGTTGATTATTACAAAAATGAGTACCCCGATCACTTATTAAAGCTTTCGGTGTTCCAAACCTTGCAAAAAGACGTTTTAAAAAGTTGACTACAACTCGTGCATCGTTAGTTGGGAGAGCTTGTGCTTCCGCCCATTTAGATACATAATCAATGGCTACGAGTATATATAGATTATTATGAGATTTTGGAAATGGACCCATAAAGTCAATACCCCAAATGTCAAATACTTCACATACTTGGATGACATTTTGTGGCATTTCATCACGTTGACTTATTTTTCACAGGATTTGCAAAGAAGGTGTGCGTCTTTGTAAATTGTAGGCCAATAGAATCAAGCTTCATAAACTTTTCTTGCTGTTAGTTGAGGCCCATAATGCCCTCCTGTTGGTCCTGTGTGACAATGGTTTAATATTTTACTGGCTTCATCTCCAAATACACATCGGCGTATTATTCCATCGGGACAACTTTTAAACAGATGAGGATCTTCCCAGAAAAAGTGTTTTATATCACTGAAGAATTTCTTTCGTTTTTGGTACGATAATCCTTTTTCAAGGAATCCACAAACTAAGTAGTTTGCATAGTCTGCAAACCATGGAATTTCTTTATAATCTATCTTCAATAGATATTCATCAGGAAAGTTGTCTTGTATGGCCGATTCATTCAGAACTTCTAATTCGGAATTTTCAAGACGAGAAAGATGATCAGCGGAGAGATTTTCTGCTCCTCTTTTATCTCGGATTTCAATGTCAAACTCTTGTAAGAGTAAGATCTAACGGATTAATCTTGGTTTAGCATCTTGTTTTGAAAATAGGTATCTAAGAGCAGAATAATCGGTATACACCACCGTTTTTGCTAGAACGAGATATGATCGAAATTTGTCAAAAGAAAAGACAATAGCAAGGAGTTCTTTTTCAGTAGTTGTATAGTTTGTTTGTGCTCCTTGTAACGTCTTACTAGCATAATATATAGGTTGAAATCGTTTTTCAATCCTTTGTCCTAAAACGGCTCCCATTGCAAAATCACTTGCATCGCACATTAGTTCAAATGGTAGATTCCAATTTGGTGTTATCATGATCGACGCATTAGTGAGTTTCTCTTTAAGAATATTAAAAGATTTGATACACTCATCGGAAAAGATGAATGGAGCATCCTTTTCTAGGAGTTTATTCATAGGAGTGGCAATTTTAGAAAAATCTTTTATGAAACGTTGGTAAAAACCGGCATGCCCTAGAAAACTCCTAACTCCTCTAACATTGGTGGGATGTGGAAGTTTAGCAATTACATCTACTTTAGCTCTATCCACTTCAATTCCTTCTTTTGAAATTTTATGTCCAAGAACGATGCCTTCTTTAACCATGAAATGGCATTTCTCCCAATTAAGTACTAGATTTGATTGTTCGCATCTAATAAGCATTCGTTCAAGATTAACTAGACATGATTCAAATGTATCACCGAAGACTGAAAAGTCATCCATGAAAACTTCCATGCATTCTTCTATCATGTCGTGAAAAATCGCCATCATGCACCTTTGAAAGGTTGCAGGGGCGTTGCAAAGTCCAAATGGCATGCGTTTGTAAGCAAAAGTACCATAAGGGCACGTGAACGTGGTTTTCTCCTGGTCCTCGGGTGCTATTGGAATTTGAAAATATCCGGAAAATCCATCTAGAAAACAATAGTAACTATTTCCGGCTAATCTTTCCAACATTTGATCTATGAAAGGTAAGGGAAAGTGATCTTTTCTGGTGGCGTCATTTAATTTTCTATAATCAATACATACACGCCATCCTGTTACAGTCCTAGTAGGAATAAGCTCATTTTTCTCATTTGTAATGACAGTCATGCCACCCTTCTTAGGCACGCATTGAACTGGGCATACCCATGGACTATCAGAAATTAGATAAATTAAACCTGCATCTAGCAGTTTAATAATCTCTTTTTTTACTACATCTTGCATATTAGGATTTAGTCTTCGTTGGCGTTGCACATACGTTTTATGACCTTCTTCCATAAGGATTTTATGTGTGCAATACGAAGGACTTATTCCTTTAATATCATGAATCTTCCATGCAATGGCTGGTTTATGAGCTTTCAACACAGAAATGAGTTGTGATTTCTCATTTTCAGTAAGAGAAGACGATATTATTACAGGTAATTCAGATTCACCATGTAAATAAGCGTATTCCAAATGGTTTGGAAATGGCTTTAACTCTAATTTCGGAGGTTCTTCTATCGATGATTTGTATCGATATCTGTCTTCTTCTTTTAGCATTTGAATTTCTTCTGTTGTTGGTTCATATCCATTAGCTATAAGTGTAGCTAACATTTCAGCTTCATCAATTGGTTCATTACCTTCTTCTAAAGAACATTCTCCTGTTCCTTGTAATTCTGGAAATTCTTTTAATAATTCTGCATGTGCATCTATAGTTTGAATATAATAACATGTATCATCTGCAGATTGTGGTTGTTGCATTGCTCTATCAACTGAAAAGGTAACACTCTCATCCTCTATACTTAGGGTCAATTTCTTACCGAACACGTCTATCATTGCTTTAGCTGTGTTTAAGAATGGTCTTCCTAATATGAGAGGAACTTGAGAATCTTCTTCCATGTCCAAAACAACAAAATCTACTGGAAATACTAAAGTACCAACTTTAACTAGCATGTTCTCCATTATCCCTCTAGGATATTTTATTGATCTATCGGCTAGTTGTATGCTTATTCTGGTTGGTTTTAATTCTCCAAGGTCTAGTTTAGCGTATAGTGAATACGGCATTAAATTTATACTAGCACCTAAGTCTGCCAATGCTTCTATTGAACTAAGACTACCCAGAAAACATGGAATTGTGAAACTTCCTGGATCAGATAGTTTTTCTGGTATTTTATTCAACAGTACTGCTGAACAATTAGCATTCATAGTAACAGCCGAGAGTTCTTCCATTTTCTTTCTATTTGAGATTAGATCTTTCAAGAATTTAGCATATCTAGGCATTCCTGAAATCACATCAATAAAAGGAAGATTTACATTTATCTATTTAAACATATCCAAGAATTTGGATTGCTCGGCTTCAAGTTTCTCTTTCTTCATTTTACTCGGGTAAGGAAGTGGTGGTTGGTATGGTTTAACATAAGGTTTAGCCTTAACTGTGTTATCTTCATTAACCTTTTCAACTACCGGTTCTTTTTCCTTATCTTGATCAGGTTGTGGTTCTTGTGGAGTAGGAATAGCTTCATCAGAAGTTACAGGTATTTCAGGTGGTTTAAGTGTTGTACCACTTCTTGTGGTAATGGCTTTAGCTGTTTCATTCCGGGGGTTAGCATTTGTATCACTAGGTAGACTTCCCGGTTTTCTTTCACCTATTAACCTTGCTAGGTTACTTACTTCTTGTTCCAGATTTTGAATAAAAGCTTGTTGATTTCTAAATGCTTGAGCATTTTGTTCATTAGTTTGTTTCTGAGATGTGAAAAACTGCGTTTGAGTTTCAACTAGCTTCGTCATCATATCTTCTAAATTCGGCTTTTTATCATCGATTTGTTGTGGTGGTTTGTTTTGAAAATTAGGTCTTTGCTGGTTGTAAGTATTATTGGATACTTGTTGATTGCTAGGACCTTGTTGGTTGTTGTATGGAATATTTCGGTTATAATTCTGGTTTTGATTGTAAATCGGTCTTGGCAGTTGATAATTATTCTGATAATTATTTCCAGGCCTTTGGTTTATGTATGAAATATTCTCTCTTTGTTCCATTGTTAATTCAATACTGAGACAATCTTTTGTCAAATGTGGTCCTCCACACTGCTCACAACTAATTCGTATTGAGTGAATATCTTTAGTCATCTTTTCCATTCGTCTCTCGACAGCATCTATCTTTGTGGAAATGAAATCTAAGTCATGGCTAGAATCGGCTCTAGCTGTTTTAGATGATCTAACGATATCTTTTTCTTGGTGCCACTCATGTGAGTGGGAAGCAGTGTTATCAATAATTTTGTAAGCATCAGTTTCGGTTTTCTTCATAATAGAACCACCAGCTGCTATATCTATGTCTTTCCTTGTAGTGATGTCGCATCCTTGGTAGAATATTTGTACTATTTGACAGGTATCTAAACCATGTTGCGGACATCCTCTTAACAACTTTCCATATCTTGTCCACACCTCATATAGAGTTTCATTCGGTTTCTGTGTGAACGTAACAATTTCTGCTTGAAGTCTTACGGCTTTAGATGCCGGAAAGAATTGTTTAAGAAATTTTTCAACTAAAACGTCCCATGTATCAATCGCCCCTTCAGGTAACGATTCCAACCAATCTTTGGCTTCTCCCTTTAAAGTCCAGGGAAATAACATGAGATATATCTGTTCATCCTCCACTTCTCGGATTTTAAATAGTGTGCAGATCCTATTAAAGGTACGTAAATGTTCATTTGGATCTTCCTTCGGCGCACCACTAAATTGGCATTGATTAGTCACCATGTGTAGAATTTGTCCTTTGATTTCATAATCTGGCGCATTAATGTCTGGATGAGTAATTGCGTGACCTTGGCCAGTGCGTTTAGCTCTCATTCGGTCTTCCATACTTAAAGGTTCCAGATTCTCCATAATTGAATTTGTTGAATCGGAATCACTAGAGGATTCTGATTTAATGGTTCGTTCCTCAACAATCTCTGTTTGAATGATTGGTGGTTCCGGAGGAAAGTTTAGTGGTTCAGGATCTACGAATCGTTCCTGAATATTCTCCGGATTCTCAATTGTGAGGTCGGGTTCAAAAAATGGATTATCGGAAATTTGAACTGAAGTACTTGGTCGACTGGATGACGATTCTAAAGAAAAATCAACGGCAGTAATATTTGCTAAATGTCTTGATCTAGTTACAGGTGGTGAACGTACAAAAGGTGGTGAACGTCTTGCTCGATGCATTCACTGAATATCCTATTAGTTTTTAAAAGGAAAGAAAAATTATAATAAGTTATCCAATCAATAGACTTTTCTGATTTTGCCCACGTTTCGAATAGCCAAAAGATGCAGCAGAGGGGTAGGATTCGTTTGGTCTCAATATAATTGAGGACTGTTTGGCTCCAATAACCCGGTCCACGTACAAATCCAACTATTACTACGAACCAGAAAATTTTGATGTCTATCAATTTAACCACTTAAAATAAATTTTCGTAATTTTAAGAAAATTTAGATAAGAAGTAGAATAAAAATCTTTGTCCTAAAACTAGAATAGCGAGAAATAAGAAAGAAAAAGAGTTCGTCGGAAAAGGTCGAAAAAGAAAAATGGTTGAAAAATAAAAGGTGACGGAAAAATAAAAGAAACTTATAAAACTTAAAAATACTTGACTAACCTAACCTTATTACTACAACTAACTTAAAATTATAATCTCAAATTGAGATAACTAATTGGAATGATAATTGGTACATAGTAAAAGGTGTCTAAAAATATTAAAGCTTACAGGAAAAACTATATCCCAAATGGAAATAACTTAAAAAGAAACTAAAACTTAAAAAGGCGTCGCAAAATTCTAAAGCACCTAAATCTTAGTCTAAATAAAAAGCACTTAAGGAATTCTACGGCAAAGCCTAAAAATCTAGAAGTAAAAATAACTATGGCAAAAACTAAGTTTAGAACTAAATATGAGCTAAAAATACAAATATTACGCTAAAACGATTGAAAAGGGACAAAATATAAAAATATACAAAAAGTTGTAAAAAGTACAATTTTTATAAAAATATTATTTTTATATTATTTATTTATTAAAACTACTAATTTTACAAATTAATTAAACTAATTAATACTAAATAATACAAATTAATTAAAACTTAAATTAAATACTAAATTAATTAAATATTTAACCCTAATTACAAATTAATTAATAATAATTAATAATACTCCGTAATAAATGCAGGATTAGGACTTCCTGTTGGTGTCAGGTCCCCTCCGCGAGTTGCGGTATTCAAGTCACCAAACCCCGCGACTCGCGGGGTTCAGAAATTCAACTGACAGGTTTAAAATTCGACGCGTTTTTCTTTATTTTATTTTTTTCTGTTTTTATATTTTCTGTTTATATTAATTAAAATATTTATATAATTTAAATAAAACTTATCTTTAATAACTAAGATAAAAATAAAATACTTTATAACAATAAAAAAAATAGATTTATATATATTTATATTTTTTTTTCAGTTTTTTTATATTTATAAAATATATTTATAAAATAAATTAAATAAGACTTATATTTTTACAAACTAAAGAAACTTTATAAAACTTAAATATTTATCAAACTCCTAAAAGTATTTATATTTTTGTTTTTCTTTTTATATTTTCGAATATTTAAAACGTATTTTTATAAAAACGAATTTTAATAAAAGTAAACTAAATTTTTTTTTTTCTATTAGCGTTGCGCTTCCGGCGTTTAAGAATTTCCCCGGCAGCGGCGCCAAAAATAACTTGATGTTTCGCGAGGTGTATATAAAATACTATTAAATTTTACAAGGAAATACTTATTAAATACGATACAATTTTACACAAGATATTTATTTATTTATAGAATGGATATACTTAAACCTTGCTACAACACTTATAGACAGTGTACCTAATCGTAAAGTAGTGTAGTTTTTAGTTAGTCCGGTTCGTTCCACAGGGAAATCTTTAAACAAAGCTTAACGCTATATTAGTTTACTTTTATAAAAATACAAATATATATATAAGTAATATTATTATTATAAAGGGGGGGGGGGGTTTACCGTTTAATGACCGGTTTGTCGATTTTAGAACTTTAGTCGCAGTTAAAACCAAATGTAAAATATTAAAAATAAATACAAGACTTAAATTAAAGCATAAAGTAAATAACGATAATGAAATTGCGAATAATAAAAGTGCGATAAAATAAACTTGCGATAATTAAAAAGTACGATAATTAAAAGTGCAATTAAATATAAAATAAAGGAAATTAAATATGAAATAAAAGAATTATGCTTATTTAAACTTCCGTAATCATGATGTTTGACGTGTTGATTTTAGTTTTATGCCCATGGGTTAATTGTCCTTTGTCCTGGATTATTTAATATGTCCGTCTGGTTTTTGTCCATAACAGTCCATCAGTCATAAATATAAAGTGCGAGTGTCCTCCTCAAATTATCCTTATACCCGAAGTTAAATATTCTAACTAATTGGGGACTTAAACTGTAACAAGATTTTAATACTTTGTTTAATAATTACACCAGGATGTCGACTGAGTGTAATCCAAGGTTTTAATATTTTGTTATCAATTATACCAAGTGTCCTTGTATATAATTTCACCCCTGTTTTAATTATTCTAGTGGCTATTAATCCATTCCCGTGTCCGGTTAAATGAACGATTATTCGTGCATATAAATACCCCGCCCATCGTGTCCGATTGAGTGTATATGGTAATTTATAGGGACGCCCAATTGTAAATCTTTATATTAACATTAACAAACTATCATTTAGTTAAACAAATATAAAGCCCATTAATAGCCCATAGTCTAATTTCCACACGTGTCGTTCTTTTATCCAAACCCCAATTATGGTACAAAGCCCAATTACCCAGTTTTAGTAATTAACCCAACATCATGATTACTTCGGATTAAATAAGCATAATAATAACTTAGCTACGAGACATTAATGTAAAAAGGTTGAACATAACATACAATGATTAAAAATAGCATAACGTTACACGGACAGAATTTCGACTTACACCCTTACAACATTCGCTAACATACCCTTATTATTATAATTATAATTAAAATATAAATTATAAATATATATATATATTTTACGTATGAATGAGGAGAAGAAAAAGATGATGAAAAATGCTCAGAATTCGGTTGCTTTTATAGGGACTTTCAAAACTTGAGGCTCCGCGACTCGCGGCATTTTTGGCCTTCAAACTCCGCGAGTCGCGGAGATTGAAATTACAGCTCAGTCTAGTTTGGAGTCTTTCTTGCCGACGGTTTTTATTATTTATTATAATATATAAATAATTATAAGAATTATTTAAATATTATATTATATTTATGTGCATAGTTGACTTGTAATTTTTAGTCCGTTGCGTCGAGCGTTGAGAGTTGACTCTGGTCCCGGTTCCGGATTTTCGAACGTCCTTGCGTACAATTTAATATCTTGTACTTTGCGTTTTGAATCTTGTACTCTTGTAATTTCGGGACGTTTCTTATCAATAATTGGAACCTCTTTGATTGTCTTTTGTACTTTTGAGCTTTTTGGTCGTTTGCGTCTTCAATTCGTCGAATCTGTCTTTTGTCTTCACCTTTTATTATTTAAACGAATATCACTTGTAAATAGAACAATTACAACTAAAAGCTTGTCTTTCTTGAGGAATAATGCTATGAAATATATGTTCATTTTTAGCATTATCACCATCCGACACGTTTTGGACCATAATCAAAAGCATGTCATTAGACATTGCCTTAACAGTTGCTTGTTCAACGCTTTCCATTTCAACAGGACGGTAGTTTACCGAAAGGTAATATACGGAGCAAGTATACTAGACGTGTTGCTTTCCTAATACAAGGATAGCAAGTGGGTGACACAAAACCATATGTTTTGAGCTAAAATTTTCAAATCTGAAACCCACAAAATCCACAAAAATATTTTGCAAACACCGGTGAAGGGTTATTCTGGAAAACTTATCTAGGATAAAAGCTAGATTGAAATTTCAAAAGATCAAATGTTTTCATAAAGATCCAATTTCTTAAAGGATCTAAATTTTTTTTAGTCATGTGGGACTGTAAACCACATCGTTACTACCATTGTTCATACCACCGTATTAAAATCACTGATGTACATAGTGTGAAGAATAAAGAAGTGATTCTAGTAAAGCTATATTCAAGTTCTATATTGCTTGACGACAAGCAATGCTCAAGTGTGGGAATATTTGATAATGCTAAAAACGAACATATATTTCATAGCATTATCCTTCAAGAAAGACAAGCTTTTAGTTGCAATTGTTCTATTTACAAGTGATATTCGTATAAATAATAAAAGGTGAAGACAAAAGACAGATTCGACAATTTGAAGATGCACATGACCAAAAAGCTAAAAAGTACAAAGTACAATCCAAGTGGTTCAATTTATTGATGAGAAACGTCTCAAAATTACAAGAGTACAAGCCGCAAAACGCAAAGTATAAGATATTAAATAGTACGAAAGGACGTTCGAAAATCAGGAATCGGGACATGAACCAACTATCAACGCGCGATGCAACGGTCCTAAAATTACAAGTCAACTATGCACAAGAATATAATATAATATAAATAATTATATAAAATTATATATATTATATTATAATATTAAAAACTGTCGGCAAGCTAGAAAACAAGATGAAGTGAGCTGTCCCAGGAGGCCATGCGATCGCATGGCCTGGTAGTTATAAATCCATGAGATCGCATGGGAAGAAATCATAGGCCAAGTGCTATAAATAGCGAACGAATTGGACGAGCTATTTACACCATATCCTATTGATATCACTCTCTCTCAATATATATATATATATATATATATATATATATATATATATATATATATATATATATATATATATATATATATATATATATATATATATATATATATATATATATTTATTTTATAATTATAATTTTAATATTAAGTTAATAATAATAAGGTTATAGTGGCGAATGTTTTAAGTTTGTAAGTCGAATTTCTGTCCTTGTAACACTACGCGATTAATACTCATTGTAAGTTATCTTCAACCTTTTTAAATTAATGTCTCGTAGCTAAGTTATTATTATGCTTATTTAAGCCGAAGTAATCGTGATGTTGGACTAAATATTAAGACGGGGTTATTGGGCTTTGGACCATAATTGGGGTTTGGACAAAAGACCGACAATTGTGGAAATTAAACTATGGGCTATTAATGAGCTTTATATTACCTAAATGATATCTCGTTGATTTAATATAGAGATTTATAATTTGACGTATTTATATATAACCACATACGCTTGACTGGGTACGGTGGGCGGGATATCTATAAATACTAATAATTATTCATTTGACCGGACACGGGGATGGATTAATAGTCACTGGACTGATTAAAACAGGGGTGGATTACATTCAAGGGTAATTGGTGTAATTATTAACAAAGTATTAAAACCTTAGATTACACGCAGTCGATAACCTGGTGTATTCATTAAATAAAGTATTAAGACCTTGTTACAGTTTGAATCCCCAATTAGTTGGAATATTTGACTTCGGGTATAAGGTTAATTTGGCGAAGACTCTCGCACTTTATAATTATGACCGATGGACTATTATGGACAAAACTAGATGGACATATCGAATAATCCAGGACAAAGAACAATTAACCCATGGTAACAAATTAAAAACAACATGTCAAACATCATGATTACGGAAGTTTAAATAAGCATAATTCCTTTAATTTATATCTCTTCGTACTTTTATTTACCGTCATTTTATTTATCGTCATTTTATTTATCGTACTTTAAATTATTGCATTTTTATTTATCGCACTTTTATTTATCGCCATTTACTTTACGCTTTAAATTAAGTTATCTTTATATTTAATATTTTACATTAGGTTTTAATTGTGACTTAAGACATAAAATCGACAAACCAGTCATTAAACGGTAAAACCCCCCTTTTTTTACAATAATAATAATATTACTTATATATATATTGATACAAATATAGTTTAAAACATATATAGCGTTAAACTCAATTAGATCCCTGTGGAACGAACCGGACTTACTAAAAACTACACTACTCTACGATTAAGTACACTGCCTATAAGTGTTGTAGCAAGGTTTAGGTATATCCATTTTATAAATAAATAAATAACTTGTGTAAATTGTATCGTATTTAATAGTATTTCGTAGTAAAATATAATCTATTTCGTACTATACCTCACGCACATCAAGAAGCTAGAAATGTTTATCCTCGTGGTGAAGGGGGTGATGGTAATGGTGGATATGGAATGTGAGACTTCCATTGCAAAAATTTCAAGGATGCTCAACCTCCTATGTTTAATGGAGTAAGGGATCCGTTGAAAAGCACATGTTGGATCTCCGACATCGAGGGGGCTTTTCGTACCGCGGAGTGTCCACCCAAGAAGAAGACGAGATACGGTTATAGTATGTTACGTGAGGAGGCTAAGTTGTGGTGGGACGATAAAATTAAGTTTTATGGTGAAGAAAAATGCATGGGCTTGACGTGGAAAGAATTTAAAAGGGAATTTTTCAAAGAATACCGAACTCCTTCTGACCTTGATAAAATTCCGGACGAGTTGCACAATTTGCGCCAAGGTTCAATGGACTTTGTTACCCTCAAGTCGACCTTTTTGACAAAGACCCATTTTTGCCCGGAGTATGTTGGCGATGATCACAAGTTGATGCTAGATTTTTATCGTACACTAAGCGATGAGTTAAAGCATAAGATTAGTCGGGAATGGCTATGTCTTTTGAGGAATTATTTGAGTTAGCCCGGGGCTTCAAACCGGAAGTCCCAAAGCAAATCGATTTCTCTTTCTGTAAGAGAAAATTTGAAGGTTCGAGTCATTTGACCTTTTCGAACAAAAAGAGCAAGAAGGGTTCTGAAAGTGCTAATAGCGTGAAGAAAGGCGGTTCTTTGAGTTATGGACCCACGTATTTTAATTGTAATCAAAGAGGGCACATGGCCCGTGATTGTACCAAGGCGTCAAGCAAACTTACTTGTTACAATTGTGGTAAAGAAGGGCATCGAAGGATGGAGTGTCCCGATTTGAACACCGATCATTTTAAACGGTTAGAAAAGGCGGCGGGTATGGCTAGGGGACGCAATTATTTGATGACTAATGATGAGGCCAAGAAATCAAACGAAGTTTTCTCAGGTACTTTTATGGTTAACTCTAATCCGGCAAGGATCTTATTTGATAGCGATGCTAATTTATCGTTTGTTTCTCCAAAATTTGTGTCTAAGCTTGAAAAACCACTAGCTAAGTTAACTCATCCGGTAGAAGTCGAAATAGCGGATGGTAAGACGGTGCTAGGGGTTAATGTTTGTAATGATTGTGATAATGTGTTTGGTTCCGAAACATTTAAAATCGATCTTATCCCGATGACCTTGGGTGAATTCGATATTGTCGTTGGTATGGATTGGCTCGATCGTTATAGAGCTGATATTGCATGCCATGAAAAATCTATTCGTGTGAAGACACCAAGTGGGGGAGAGTTAATTATTCATGGCGAGAGACAGAGAAGACTTGTGCCATTATGCACTTATGCACGGGCATGTCGTTTTCTTGTTAGTGGTGGCATGGCTTTTCTTGCTCATGTAGTAGATACTCGTGAAGAGCCACCATCCATTCGTGAAATTCTGGTGGTTAGTGAATTCGAAGACGTTTTTCCGGATGAATTACCGGGTGTTCCGGCAGAAAGACAAGTCGAATTTCGCATTGAGTTGGTTCCGGGTGCTACTCCCATTGCTAAAACTCCTTATTGTTTAGCACCAACGGAAATGCAAGAGTTGTTAAATCAAACCCAAGAATTACTTGAAAAGGGTTTTATCCGACCTAGTGCTTCGGCATGGGGCGCTCCGGTTTTATTCGTGAAGAAGAAGGATGGTAGTATGCGGATGTGCATCGATTATCGGGAGTTGAATAAAGTGACGATAAAGAATCGTTATCCATTGCCTCGGATTGAAGATTTGTTTGACCAACTCCAAGGTGCAACTTATTTCTCTAAGATTGACCTACGGTCCGGCTATCACCAAATGCGGGTCCGTGAGGAAGATATTGAGAAAACGGCCTTTCGAACGCGTTACGGGCATTTTGAGTTTGTAGTTATGCCTTTTGGTCTTACGAACGCACCGGCGGCATTCATGGATCTTATGAACCGAGTGTGCCAACCTATGTTGGACAAGTTGGTAATTTTGTTCATTGACGACATACTTGTCTATTCGAAGAGTATGAAGGAACATGAACATCATTTGCGTGGTGTGTTGAAGACGTTGTGAAAGGAGAAGTTGTATGCAAAATTCTCCAAATGTGAATTTTGGCTAAGGGAAGTTCAATTCCTTGGCCACATTGTGAACAAATATGGTATTCAAGTAGATCCGGGGAAGATTGAGACGGTGAAAAGTTGGGAACGATCGACTACGCCTATGGAAATTCGAAGTTTTCTCAGATTGGCTGGTTATTACCGTCGATTTATCCAAGAATTTTCTAAGATCGCTTCTCCATTGACGAAATTGATGAGAAAGAACGCGAGATTTAATTGGGAAAACGAGCAAGAAATTGCTTTTCAATTGTTAAAAGAGAAGTTATGTCAAGCTCCGGTGTTACTATTGCCGGAAGGGGTAGAAGACATGACGGTTTATTGTGATGCTTCTTTAAATGGGATCGGTTGTGTTCTAATTCAACGAGGTAAAGTCATCGTGTATGCCTCTCGACAATTAAAGGAACACGAAATGAGATATCTGACTCATGATCTTGAGTTGGCGGCGGTTGTTCATGCGTTAAAAATTTGGCGCCATTACTTGTATGGTGTCAAGTGTACGATTTATTCGGATCACAAGAGCCTAAAACATCTTTTTGATCAATGAGATTTGAATTATCTTCAACGTAGATGGATGGATGTGGTAAAAGATTACGATTATGAAATACTTTATCATCCGGGCAAGGCGAATGTGGTCGCAGATGTGTTGAATCGAAAGAGTCAACATCCGACGATACGAGTAGCATCGCTACGCATGATTATTACTAACGATTTTCTTGTAAAGCTTGGTGAGATTCAAATTGAAGCTTTCATTAACAACAAACATGAGGAACGAATCGTGGGCCAAACAGAGTTCATTACCTTAGGCCCTCATGGTTTATTATCCTTTCAAGGACGGGTGTGGGTGCCTAAAATGGGTGATAATCGACGAGTGCTACTTGATGAAGCACATAAGTCAAAGTATTCCATTCACCCGGGCGCAACGAAGATGTATCTTGATTTAAGAAAGGAGTATTGGTGCATGAAACGTGATATTGTTAAGTATGTTGAACAATGCGTCACGTGTTTGCAAGTTAAGGCCGAACACCAAAAGCCGTATGGTATGTTACAACCGTTAGAAATCCTAAAATGGAAATGGGAGCACATTATCATGGATTTCATTACAAAGTTATCAAAGACGGCAAGAACCCAATTTGATTCGATTTAGGTGATAGTAGATCGACTGAGGAAAAGTGCTTTGTTTCTTCCCATTCAGGAAGCGATATCATCGGAGACCTTGGCTAAATTGTTTATCAAGGAAGTGATATCGAGACATGGGGTCCCTATATCTATCATTTCGGATCGAGATACCCGTTTCACATCTCGGTTTTGGGAAAAGTTTCATGAAGATATGGGTACACAATTGAAATTGAGCACGACGTACCATCCTCAAACGGACGGTCAAACCGAACGTACGAATCAAACATTGGAGGATATGTTACAGGCGTGTATATCAATTTCGGTGGTAGTTGGGATGAGCATTTACCTTTGGTGGAATTCTCGTACAACAATAGCTATCATGCTAGTATTGGAATGCCACCGTATGAGATGCTTTATAGGCATCGGTGGCGAACTCCCATCTGTTGGGGTGAAGTGGGTCAAAGAGAAATCGGGAGCACCGATTTGGTTTTAGAGACGAATAGCAAGATTGATATGATTCGGGCTCATTTGAAAAAGGCTCAAGATAGACAAAAGTCGTATGCCGACAAACGAAGGTGACCGATTAAATTCCAAGAAGGCGACATGTGAAAGGACCCGTCCTAATCCATCCGGACGAATACATTACATTTGGTTACATCGCGAGGTACTTGACCTCTATATGATACATTTTACAAACATTGTATTCGTTTTGAAAAGACAAACTTTCCTTACATCGAAAGTTGACGAGATGCATACCATTTCATAATACATCCAACTATATTTGACTTAATAATAATCTTGATGAACTCAATGACTCTAATGCAACGTCTTTTGAAATATGTCATGAATGACTCCAAGTAATATCTCTAAAATGAGCAAATGCACAGCGGAAGATTTCTTTCATACTTGAGAATAAACATGCTTTCAAGTGTCAACCAAAAGGTTGGTGAGTTCATAAGTTTATCATAAAACAATAAAATTCATCATTTTGATAGACCACAAGATTTAAATGTTGCATGGTACAAATGGGCCCGAATCCTATACCCACTGTAATGTACATGCGATATCTTTTAAATACAATACACCTTTCTCGTGTACGAAATCCTTTTTCATAAATCTTAGTAACCGTACACAAATCTCGTGTACAAAAATATCATACACATAACCTGTGTATAAAATCATTCTCTCGATACATAACATTCACTTTACTTTCATAACTTGGCTTGGTAACCGACCTTAACATATAATGCGCATAATAATATCCCCAAAACAGAACATCTCGTCTGTATAATAATCATATAAACTTCGAAGTATTAAACACCACGCCCACTAGCCCTTCCGTCTAGTGAATATTCTGGGTGGGGGTGTTAAACCAGGTAGCTACCTTTAGGATTCGCGTCAATTAGGCGTGCACTAATTCTCAAAATTAGTGATATTCCCTAATTCTTAGGTTACCAAGCAATAATAATTAGGGGGAAAATATTCATATCAATTGTGGCAATTATCACGTCCACATAATTTAATGGTGGTAATTATTACGTCCACATAATTCATTCGAGTAATGTTTTGCTTGTGTCTATCTCGTCAAACATTTATAAAAGCATTTCATGTATTCGCAGTTCAAAATATATTTCAAAAGCATATAATAAAGCAGTTGTAAAAAAAACAGCGCATGTATTCTCAGTCCCAAAAATGTAAAGAATAAAAGGGAGCAAATGAACTCACAATAATGTATTTTGTAGTAAAAATACATATGACGACATTGAACAAATGCAGGGTTGGCCTTGGATTCTCGAACCTATATCATTTGTGTATATATATTAATACACATAATCGCAATCAAATAAGTTTATATATATCACCTAGTAATGATGTCATATTTATATTAATAATATATTTATATTTCATATATTCCTTTTATATAATAAAATATTTTGTTATGTTATATGTGTTAAATGTATATATTTATGTATTTCATTTGTTTATCAAAATAGGAGTTCAAATTATACAAAGTTAAAATTAGTAAAAACCATGATAATAACATTAATAATATACTTATGTTAGTAATAACTCTATTAGTGATAATAACAATGATATTAATAATAATACTTGTAACAATATTAATTTTACTGTTAATGATAGTTATGATATTGATTTTAGTAATTACATAATAACAATATTCATGATAATATAAGTAATAGTACTTATGTTAATATTAACAATTCTATTATTTGTAAAAAGGATACTAATACTAATATTTACGAAAATAATAATAATTTGTATTATTTTCATACTGATAATAATAATAAACTTATCCATCATAATAATATTATAGTTTTAAATTTAATAATAACATCATAGTTAATACTTATACTAATAATAATAGATATACTACATATAAATTTAATAATAACAACAATTATGATACTTATAATAATAATTATAATACTAATTATAATACTAATTCTAACAATAATAATAATCATAATGATAATAATAATAATAATAATAATAATAATAATAATAATAATAATAATAATAATAATAATAATAATAATAATAATAATAATAATAATAATAATAATAATAATAATAATGAATAAAATACTACCTTAAAAGAGATTGTAAAAGCTTCCTAAAAAAAATAGCCACTGTTGAGGCTCGAACCCGCGACCTCGTGCTTAACCAACAACACCCGTTACCATTCTTCTACCATTACTTCTAGTTGTATTTCATAATTTAATCATATGTAAATTACGTAGCTATTTCTTCATTATATACAAATTGGGTTTCGGCCCAATATCGCATCTGGAGTCCAAGACAGCCCGATCCACAAACTTATGTCCTAGGTTTGATCTGGTAACAGGAAGTCTCGATCGATAGTATAGGTAGAAACCAAATAATATGCAGCCAATTATCGATATCATTCTCATCATCTTGATCATCATAATGTCATCCGTATCATCATCAACGTTTTTACTCATCATCCATATTATCATTATCAATAATATTATGCATCAATATTACCCATATCATCGTCAATTATATCCGAAGAAGAAACAAAAAATTCATGTTGCACAAACATGAAGTTTGGGCTTGGATTAATACAGAAAACAATAAAGTTCCTATTATAGCCCAACAGAGAAAATGCGATGGCCCAGCATGAAAAGGATTTCGGTCTAAAAAAAATACAGTCCGTTACAAAAGGAATTAAATAACCTAATAAGTGAGAGAGTTATCATGTGGCTGGTAATTGCAACAGAGGTGTAGCATGCCGAATTAAATAAGTCAAGTGGGTTATTCGTTGATCAACTGTCGGCCACTAGGAAAAGAAGAGGACACAAGCACTTAAAAAAATCCTCGACTTTATACACATCTCATCTTTCATGATTATTATCTTTATTATCTTAATGGTTGTCTTCTCGAACTAACCAGTTATAGCAGCAATTCTTGTTGTTATATTCGACAGAACAGAAGCAACGAACCCATCATGTGTAGCAGTAGCATCGTCATGGATTTGATGATTTTTTGTCTCGGGTTCGATCAAACAGAAAAATAGCAATAGCGTAGATGGTTTAAATGGTGTGTTGGTGATGAAGGTGACGGTTGTGGGTGATTCGAAGGTGATCATGGTTTTGAGGTGGTGTTCATATGGGTGAAGGTAATCGTGAAGGTGGCGGTTCAAGAAAACAGAAGCAAGTAAGATAGGTTAATTGTTTGGTGATTGTAACAGCAGAAGATCGAGCCAAAATCAATTGTATGTCTATGGGTGTTGCTGAGCAAGAGAAGAGAAGTTGTTGGTTTCTCTTCGATTAAAATGGCTGTAAAGAAAACGGTTCTATGGGTGTCGGTTATGGTGATGGAATTTAAGTGATGGAGAGTGGTTTGGTGAGGATTTGAAACGGAAACAAGCAGTGGCAACAATAAGGGTAGCAGCTGCAATTACTGAATTTTGGTTGATGGTTTTGTGTTGACAAGAAGACAATGAAGAAGAGAAAATAACTCAAGAACAGAGGTCATAGGAGTTTTCTTTACTTTTCTGTTTTCAATTTGATAAGATAAAAGCTGTAAAGGGTTCTTGGGATTGATAAATGATATTGTAAGGTCAATTGATATAACTTACAGCTAGAATCAATTGGGTTTTGTAACATAATTAAATCGACAAAAAAATGTTCACTCAGGCAGGAATAAATGGTTTTGATTTGTACTGATTTTTGTTTCTTCATGACTAAATGGATTATTGTACTAATTTCAAACATCAAAACAAATTGAGATACTGTTTGATAGATATGTGTAACAGAATTGAATCCAAAAGAAGATCGTGCAAGTAGTTTATACAATTATTATTAATAATAATTAATAATTATAATTATATTAATAATAATCTAAATACAATTAATAATAATAATAATACTAATCATAAAAATGATGATAACAATTAAATTGTGTTATTTTCTAATAATCACAATTACAATAATGATAATAATAATAATTTATAGTAATAATCATAATTATTAATGAAAATGGTAATAATTATATTTAATAATATTACTAATATTAATCATGTAACTAAAATTATAACTTTACTACTAGTTAAATAATAATGATATTAACAATTCAAATGTAACAATTTTAGTATAATAATTTTAATAATATTGATATTAATATTAATAACAATAATGATTGTAATAATAATCATATAATATATGAACACATCTATTACATATTTAATATTTATATATTTTATAAATATTTCAATATAATAGTTATTAATAGAAATCTTTTATATCTATAACTATATAGCTTTATAATAATGTCATATATCTATTTATATATATTTATTTTAATAACAACTTATATTTCATACCTTATTTTACATATTTAATTTTAATGTTTAAATTATATTTTACTACTTCAAATTATTATATATATTTTTATTTATATAAATATATATATTTATATATACATATTTATTTACAAACAATTGTTCGTGAATCGTCTGGAATAGTCAAAGGTCAATTGAGTATATGAAACAGTTCAAAAATTTTGAAACTCAACATTACAAACTTTGCTTATCGTGTCAGAATTATGAAATCGTATCGTGAGTTTGGTTCAAAATTAGTCGAAATTTTTCCGGGTCACTACAACATGGTGATGCTTAAAGTTTCGCCATGGAAAGGTGTTATTCGGTTTCGAAAATGAGGAAAGTTAGCTCCTCAGTTTATTGGTCCTTTTAAGATTTTAGCTCGTGTTGGTGAAGTTGCGTATCGTTTGGAATTACCCGAAGAGCTTGCGGGGATCCATAATACATTTCATGTTTCCCATCTCCGTAAGCGTGTTGCGGATGATTCTTCATGGGTACTATTAGACGAGATTGAGCTAAACAACAAGTTAGAGTATGTTGAGAAGCCGATTGCTATACTCGATAAAAAGGTAAAGAGGTTGAGACATAAAGAGGTGAGAACTTTTAAAGTTCAATGGAGTCGTAGTAAAGGTTCTGAGTTTACATGGGAACCCAAAGAGTTTGTATTGGTGTATCTTCTGGCTTGTCATGCGGCTTGGATCGCGAGGACGCGCTCCGATTCAAGTAGGGGAGAGTTGTAACATCCCGCTTTTTCCCGTACATGAATTAAGGTACATGTTTAATCGTTAGTACGTTATATTTAGTTTTTTTATGTGATTAAATAAATTAAAGTGTTAATTTATTGTATACGAGATATGTATATATATATATATATATATATATATATATATATATATATATATATATATATATATATATATATATATATATATATATATATATATATATATATATATATATATATATATATATATATAACGCATGAGAATGTATATGTGTATGAGTATACACACGGTTTAGGAGTGCAGTAAGTCACGTGAGACTATGTGGTGAAGTCTGGTCAAATATATGAAGCGGGAATGGAGTGTACGAGGCGTATAAACTATGATTAGTTAATTTGTCAAAATGATGTTCAGGTGAAGCCTAATGTCGCGCCGCGGAGGAGTAGGTCGCGCCGCAAAAATGAACGCAAACCAGGATCAGGAGTGGATTAAGACAGCTCCAAATTCATGTTATGTGCCGCGTCGCGGCAATGTGGGTCGCGCCCTAACCTTACTGGGGTGATGATCCGTTTTTCAGCTTTAAAAAAGTGTGGTTTAAGGGTAATTTTGTCTTTTTACGTATGGATCTGATTGGGACATTAAATCTCAACCACTTATCCATCTTTATTCATTTCTTTTCTCTTTTCTTTCTTCATTTTACTCTCAAACTAAAAACCCACTTAGATTCAAACTAAGATTTAAAGGTGAGGAATTGTGAATCGATCTTAGGAGCAAGAAGTAATATTGTTTCGCTCGTTCTTAGCTACGAGTGGATAGTGTTGGTAAGTATTAACTCCATGTTTTAAGTTTTAGTTAAATTATGGCTAGGGTTTTGTTCATTTGAGACTTGTAAGACCCATTTGGGGGTTAAATGGGTGAATTTGGGTAATATTGATGTAAGAAAACCCTAATAGCTATAATCTAGGATTTTGGTCTTATGAATTGAGATTTGTAAGTGTTAAATTGTGTTGTTAGTCGCTAATACACTTGTAAATGATGAAAGATTTGTTAATGGGTTAAGTTTGACCAAAACTTGTAAGTCAACATGCTATAATGGGTCAAATGGGAAATGTTGATCGAGTTGGGTGAGATGGGTATGAAATACTCTAAGTTTGTCTTAGTTGGAGTTAGTAGACTCTAATCACTAGCTTTTAGTGATTTATGACGAGTCATGGCCATTAATGGGTGGTTTTGGGTGGATGTGAGTCATTTAATGCATTAGGTCATTAAATGCTCAAGAGTAAGTGTTGGTGGTTAATTCCACTAGTGTGTATGTTAACTAAATGCATAATGTGATAGGTGCATTACATTGAAGGTTGCGAGCTTGATTTTCTAGTTCACCAAAGACGATAAGGTGAGTGGAATAATTATGCGTACGTGTATATGGCGTATTTATTTGTGAATGTTATGGTATAAACCATGAGCCGGTAGTACCATAGCATGTATGTGACGAGTGTCATGATGTGAACCACGAGCCGGTAGCATCAAGTGTGAACCACGAGCCGGTAGCACTATAAAACAAAGTGTGAACCACGAGCCGGTAGCACTATAAAACAAAGTGTGAACCACGAGCCGGTAGCACTATAAAAACAAAGTGTGAACTACGAGCCAGTAGCACTCTAAACGAGTGAGACTCAAATGCATAGTGGCGTGAACCACGAGCCGGTAGCGTCATAGCATTTCGTATGGTGTGAACCACGAGCCGGTAGCACCATAGCGTTTATGGTTAACCATATTATGTTGTTGGATAATTGTTTAGAATGTTATACTTATATATATATTGTGTTGAGTATATGCTAATGTGGTGTTGTGATAGTGTACGAGTTGTTAGCATTATGAGTATGATGGCATGCTATTTGAGTTATATTTTCGTATGAGGTATTGGGTGGGTGCGATTGCAAGTAGATGGGTTATATATGTGTATGTATAATTGTTGTACTCACTAAGCCTTGCTTACCCTCTCGTTGTTTAAATTTTTAGGTGCGAACTCGGAGAAAGGAAAAGGAGTTATGGGGCATTAGATTCCCATGACTCTTGCTAGTTAAAGCTTTTGGATGATGACCAAGTGTTTTTGGGTAGTTTAGCCCCAAACCATGCTCGGGTGTAGTTTGGATTAAAACTATCATTTTAAGGGGGTCGAACTTGTATTACATTTGATTAATGGCCTTAGTGTCTTTTGTAAACATTAAACTTGTTGTACGTTTTAATGGGTTGTATGGAATGGTTTATATCATTCCAATGGCACGGTATTGATTGTTACAAAAAAAAAAAAAAAAAAAAAAAAAAATTATCCGGTTGAATACGGGTGGGGTTGTTTCACATAATCTATACTGCTACACGATCGGGTACACTGCCCGTGAGTGTGTTTTAATCTAACAAATTTCCTCTTAAATAATAGACGCAATTTTACACATCACAACCCTTGCCGCAAAAGGCTTGATAATTTAGCATCAATTTGTTGTATTTGCAGCTTCCCTCCAGGAATTTAGGGCGTTTCTTCGCAACCTGTTTCATACCATTTTATCAGCAAAAATAACAACAATAACATCAACAACAATAAATATGATAAAACCAAAATAAATAAACGTTTGGGAAAGTAATTACAATAAGATCCTACAAATATTAATTTTTAAATGTAAAGTAAATTGAAGTGTTTTAGTTTTACAAATATATCATCTGAATCATCCTCGAAATCACTTTGTTTTCAATCGCCGGCAGAATCATATTATCTTCCTCATCTTCGCAATCATCTGATAGGTCATCTATTTCCATCTATTCTTTTCCTTTTCCTTGATTTTCATTTCCACCTAAACTCAAAAACTTTTTCATCACGTGACACATACTTTTCTTCACGTTTTTTTGTCACAGACTTCTTCACACTCCACATCACCTCAGCTTTTAGTCACTCTCGTTCCTCAGCCCACCTATAAAATTTTTCTTCTCTTCCGAGAAAAAGCACTGACTAATCTGTGTGGACGAACACGAATCACAAACGTACATGACCCTGATATCCTTGGCCCGAAACCACGCTCCCAACCATAATGCAACCCTAAGACCTGATTCATAAACTCACGTTTAGTTTTTGGGTTGTCTACACCGACGTGCACACGTATTCTCACATTTTATTCTGCATACTAAAAACACAAGAATAACAAATGTTATTAAACCGAAATTGAGGTGTTTTATATAAATTAACGAAAATAACCAATTTTTGCTACAACCTAACGAAATCTCGCCGTAATTTCTAGATAGATTTAAATACTGGTCAAAAGGTGACTTTTTTCATTTAGCGTGCCTTTTTCAGCGATATTTCAGTGCTGCAAAAGGCTTCATTGGCTGTTCTCATATTTAATTTCTAGTAGTGTTTGTTGGTTGTCAATGTTATTTATTGAAGTATGTTTTAGAGGTTATGCTAAAGTAGGCAATTTAATTTAATTTTAATTAACATACCAGAAAGTAACACAATGAAATTACACTTTTAATATAACAATCATAATAATTAAATAAACATGTCGTTAGTTAGTTTTGAAAGGTGTATTAAACACACCTTCACAAAGTGCATATCAAATCGAAAGAACAACTGAAACTCAAGATGACAACCACACTATACAACTTGTGCACAAGCTCACACTAGAAACACTCTCTGAAGCTTACATCAAACACAATCATCACTTAATCTAATGTAACTCTTTGTAACTGTAATTATGCACGTGTAATTTAGTATATTAGAGTTAGTTAGATTCAGTTAGTTTGTTATTAACAGTTAAGTAGCTCATTTACTATATATATACGATGTATCTTGTATTATTATTAGTTAGTTCATTGAAATACAATTTACACTTAATCTTCATCTTCTCTGCTTTCTAATTCAACTATTTGGTATAAGAGCTTTATGCTTGAATCCTGCAAAAATCATAAAATCATCAAGCACGGTGCTCGATCAAATTCCGCAACCAAAATTCTTCATCAAAAAATCAAAAATTCTACTTTTAATCACAAAATCAACACATACATTCTCGCCTGATTCTTAATCACAACACAATCCTTACAATAAACGATTAAATTCATGATTTAAAATGGAGGCTACGACAACTGGAATCAATCCAGATGATACGAATTCATCAAATCATCCTTTTTATCTTCATCAAAATGACAATCCCGGATTGATCTTAATATCGAAGAAAGTAATTGGATCAAAAACTACTATAGCTGGAAAAGTTTAATGATGATAGCATTAAATACTAACAACAAATTGAAGATTGTAACAAAGTGTTACGGAGAACCAGAATTGAACTCAAATTTACGATCATTGTGGAAAAAGGAACAATGACATGATAAATTCATGGATATTGAATATTGTTTCAGAAAAAAAATAAGATATAGTGTAAACTTCATCATTTCATCAGCAAGTTTATGGGATGAGCTTTGTGAATACTATGCACAAATAGATGGACACATGTCACCTAGCAAACAACATCTCATAGTTGAAGCAAAACAAGTGTTCCATTGAAATCTATTATCACATACTTAAATGTCTTTGGGATGAAACTGATGTTTTGGAAGCTCCTTATATGTGTAACTATCCATGCACATGTGAAAATGGAAGACCCAGTGGTGAAAGGGAACAAAGCAAGAGGCTAATTCATTTTTTGATGGGATTAGATGACAGCTAAGCGAACATAAGTGGCCAAATCTTGCTAATGCAACCACTACCAACCATTACCAAGGCGTATTGAATGATCAAACAAGAAGAAAAAAAAGGGAAGGGATCTTACCCAAGCCAAACACACCTGAAATCATGATAGTGACTGGAAATGTAACACCGGCCATTTTTTTTTTTTAAATACACAACGGAAGACTTTATTAACAAACACAATATAAGTCACGTCATTACATTAATCCGTGTAATTACGTTTAAGTTTACACAACGGTGTTACGTTATTACAAAACATTATTTATACAAAAGTCCACATCAGAGTTGGGTTGTTAAACATATCTTCTGCAACAGCACCCATCCCGACTAGCAGTACCTAAACCTGCAAGAGGAGAATATGTGGGGGATTAGCGCACAGCTAAGTGAATGGAATCTATCTAACAGATATAGCTTAAGCCACACACAAGCTATATACTACAATAATACATACTAACTACCAACTAGCATACAATAAGACAATACGAGGATCGGCGGCTTGTACGAGCACACGACTCCCAGCTGATCGGGCTTGAGTCTACCGATAGTCCCTGCTACTCGATTCACAGTATAGTTTTCCAGATGCAGGGGATGCATCGTTCACACTATACTTGATAATGCTAAAAACGAACATATATTTCATAGCATTATTCCTCAAGAAAGACAAGCTTTTAGTTGCAATTGTTCTATTTACAAGAGATATTCGTTTAAATAATAAAAGGTGAAGACAAAAGGCAGATTCGACAAATTGAAGACAAAAAGGTCCAAAGAGCTAAAAAAGTACAAGATACAATTAAAAAGGTTCAAAATATTGATGAGGAACGTCTCAAAATGACAAGAGTACAAGTTACAAGACGCAAAGTACGCGATTTAAAATAATACGCGAGGACGTCCGAAAATCCGGAACCGGGACCTGAGCCAAGAAGAAACGCCCGACGCAACGGACCAAAAATATCTAGTCTACTATGCACAAGAATATAATATAATATATATATAATTATATATAATTATATATTATATATATTATTATTATTATATTACGTCGGCAAGAAGAAAACAAATCCATTTGGCTGGATCCAGGGTGGCCATGCGACTCGCATGGCCAGAAGCACAAATCCATGCGAGTCGCATGGAGTGAGATTGCTGGTCAGGTCCTATATAAAGCCAGTTTTGTGCCGAGTTTTAATCATCTTTTTTCTCTTCCTCTTCATACGTAAATATATTTATATTTATAATTTATATTTTAATTTTAATTATAATTCTAATAATAAGGGTATGTTAGCGAATGTTGTAAGGGTGTAAGTCGAAATTCTGTCCGTGTAATGCTACGCAATTTTTAATCATTGTAAGTTATGTTCAACCTTTTTATATTAATGTCTCGTAGCTAAGTTATTATTATGCTTGTTTAAAACGAAGTAATCATGATGTTGGGCTAATTACTAAAATTGGGTAATTGGGCTTTGTACCATAATTGGGGTTTGGACAAAAGAACGACACTTGTGGAAACTAGACTATGGGCTATTAATGGGCTTTATATTTGTTTAACTAAATGAAAGTTTGTTAATGTTAATATAAAGATTTACAATTGGGCGTCCCTATAAACTACCATATACACTCAATCGGACACGATGGGCGGGGTATTTATATGTACGAATAATCGTTCATTTAACCGGACACGGGAATGGATTAATAGCCACTAGAATAATTAAAACAGGGGTGAAATTACATTCAAGGGTAATTGGTGTAATTGTTAACAAAGTAGTAAAACCTTGGTTTACACGCAGTCGATAACCTGGTGTATTCATTAAACAAAGTATTAAAACCTTGTTACAATTCGAATCCCCAATTAGTTGGAATATTTATCTTCGGGTATAATAAAAATTTGACAAGGACACTTGCAATTTATATTTATGACTGATGGACTGTTATGGACAAAAACCAGACGGACATATTGAATAATCCAGGACAAAGGACAATTAACCCATGGGCATAAAACTAAAATCAACACGTCAAACATCATGATTACGGAAGTTTAAATAAGCATAATTCTTTTATTTCATATTTAATTTCCTTTATTTTATATTTAATTGCACTTCTAATTATCGCACTTTTATTTATTGTTATTTTATTTAATCGCACTTTTAATTATCGTACTTTTAATTATCGCAATTTAATTTTATCGCATTTTTATTATTCGCAATTTCATTATCGTTATTTACTTTACGCTTTAATTTAAAGTCTTGTATTTATTTTATATTTTACATTAGGTTTTAACTGCGACTAAAGTTTTAAAATCGACAAGCCGGTCATTAAACGGTAAAAACCCCACTTTATAATAATAATATCACTTATATATATATTTGTATTTTTATAAAAGTAAACTAATATAGCGTTGAGCTTTGTTTAAAGGTTTCCCTGTGGAACGAACCGGACTTACTAAAAACTACACTACTGTACGATTAGGTACACTGCCTATAAGTGTTGTAGCAAGGTTTAAGTATATCCATTCTATAAATAAATAAATATCTTGTGTAAAATTGTATCGTATTTAATAGTTTTTCCTAGTAAAATATAAGCTATTTTATATACACCTCGTTCGACATCAAGTATTTTTGGCGCCGCTGCCGGGGAATCACTCTTAAACGCCGGAAGCGCAACGCTAATATAAAAATAAAAAAAAAAAATTTAGTTACTTTTATTAAAAGTCGTTTTTGTAAAAATACGTTTTTAAAAAAATTCGAAAAATATAAAAAGAAAAACAAAAATATTAGTATTTTTAAGATTTTGTAGATATTTAAGTTTTATAAGTTTCTTTATTTCTATTTTAAGTTTATAAAAATATAAGTTCTATTTTAAAATCTTTTATTTATTTAGAAAAACAGAAAAAAAAAAAAAAATAATAATAAGTAATCGGGCCAAGGTACTGTAGCAGCCCAACTTTTGGCCTGGATCCGAACACCATGCGAGTCGCATGATAATTCAACTAAACCCCATGCGAGTCGCATGAGGGGTCTGACAGGGCCACATCCGAACCCTAAAAACGCATTAATTACGGAGTATAATATATTATTATTATTATTAAACCCTAATATTATTATTATTATTATAATTAAGTTTTTACTTTATTTTATTTATATTACTTTTAAACTAGTTTTATTTATTATAAACTTAATACTTTTATTATACAATATAAAAATAATATTTTTATAAAAATTATAATTTTTACAATTTTTTATAACTTTTATATTTTGTCCCTTTTTAATCGTTGTAGCGTAATATTTATATTTTTAGCTCATAATTAATTTTAAACTTAGTTTTTGCTATAGTTATTTTTACTCCTAGATTTTTAGGCTTTGCCGTAAAATTCCTTAAGTGCTTTTTCTTTAGACTAAGATTTAGGTGCTTTAGAATTTTGCGACGCCTTTTTAAGTTTTAGTTTCTTTTTAAGTTATTTTCATTTGGGATTTAGTTTTTCCTTGTAAGCTTTAATATTTTTAGACCTTTTACTATGTATCAATTATCATTCCAATTAGTAATATCAATTTGCGATTATAATTTTAAGTTAGTTGTAGTAATAAGGTTAGGTTAGTTAAGTATTTTTAAGTTTTTATAAGTTTCTTTTATTTTTCCGTCGTCTTTTATTTTTCAACCATTTTTTCTTTTTCAACCTTTTTCGACGAACTCTTTTTCTTTCTTATTTCTCGCTATTCTAGTTTTTAGGACTTAGAATTTTTTCTACTTCTTATCTAAATTTCTTAAAATTACGAAAATTTATTTTAAGTGGTTAAATTGATAGACATCAAAATTTTCTGGTTCGTAGTAATAGTTGGATTTGTACGTGGACCGGGTTATTGGAGCCAAACAGTCCTCAATTATATTGAGACCAAACGAATCCTGCCCCTCTGCTGCATCTTTTGGCTATTCGAAACGTGGGCAAAATCAGAAAAGTCTATTGATTGGATAACTTATTATAATTTTTCTTTCCTTTTAAAAACTAATAGGATATTCAGTGAATGCACCGAGCAAGACGTTCATCACCTTTTGTACGTTCACCACCTGTAACTCGATCAAGACATCGTTTAACAAATATAACCGCCGTTGATTTTTCTTTAGAATCGTCATCCAGTCGACCAAGTACTTCAGTTCAAATTTCCGATAATCCAGTTTTTGAAACAAACCTCACAATTGAGAATCCAGAAAATATTCAGGAACGGTTCATAGATCCTGAACCATTAAACTTTCCTCCGGAACCACCAATCAGTCAAACAGAGATTGTTGAGGAATGAACTATTAAATCAGAATCATTCAGTGATACCGATTCAACAAATTCAATTATGGAGAATCTGGAACCTTTAAGTATGGAAGACCGAATGAGAGCTAAACGCACTGGCCAAGGTCACGCAATTACTCATCCAGACATTAATGCGCCAGATTATGAAATCAAAGGACAAATTCTACACATGGTGACTAATCAATGCCAATTTAGTGGTGCGCCGAAGGAAGATCCAAATGAACATCTACGTACCTTTAATAGGATCTGCACACTATTTAAAATCCGAGAAGTGGAGGATGAACAGATATATCTCATGTTATTTCCCTGGACTTTAAAGGGAGAAGCCAAAGATTGGTTGGAATCGTTACCTGAAGGGGCGATTGATACATGGGACGTTTTAATTGACAAATTTCTTAAACAATTCTTTCCTGCATCTAAAGCCGTAAGACTTCAAGCAGAAATTGTTACGTTCACACAAAAGCCAAATGAAACTCTATATGAGGCGTGGACAAGATATGGAAAGTTGTTAAGAGGATGTCCGCAACATGGTTTAGACACCTGTCAAATAGTATAAATATTCTACCAAGGATGCGACATCACTACAAGGAAAGATATAGATATAGCAGCTGGTGGTTCTATTATGAAGAAAACCGAAACTGATGCTTACAAAATTATTGATAACACTGCTTCCCACTCACATGAGTGGCACCAAGAAAAAGACATCATTAGATCATCTAAAGCAGCTAGAGCCGATTCTAGCCATGACTTAGATTCCATTTCCGCAAAAATAGATGCTTTCGAGAGACGAATGGAAAAGATGACTAAAGATATTCATGCTATACGAATTAGTTGTGAGCAGTGTGGAGGACCACATTTGACAAAAGATTGTCTCAGTATTGAATTAACAATGGAACAAAGAGAGAATATTTCATACATAAACCAAAGGCCTGGAAATAATTATCAGAATAATTATCAACCGCCAAGACCGATTTACAATCAAAACCAGAATTATAACCGAAATATTCCATACAACAACCAACAAGGTCCTAGCAATCAACAAGTATCCAATAATACTTATAATCAGCAAAGACCGAATTTTCAAAACAAACCACCACAACAAACCGATGATAAAAAGCCGAATTTAGAAGATATGATGACGAAGCTAGTTGAAACTCAAACGCAGTTTTTCACATCTCAAAAACAAACAAATGAACAAAATGCTCAAGCATTTAGAAATCAACAAGCTTCTATTCAAAATCTGGAACAAGAAGTAAGTAACCTAGCAAGGTTAATAGGTGAAAGAAAACCGGGAAGTTTACCTAGTGATACAAATGCTAACCCCCGGAATGAAACAGCTAAAGCTATTACCACAAGAAGTGGTACAACACTTAAACCACCTGAAATACCTGTAACTTCTGATGAAACTATTCCTACTCCACAAGAACCACAACCTGATCAAGATAAGGAAAAAGAACCGGTAGTTGAAAAGGTTAATGAAGATAACACAGTTAAGGATAAACCTTATGTTAAACCATACCAACCACCTCTTCCTTATCCGAGTAAAATGAAGAAAGAGAAACTTGAAGCCGAGCAATCCAAATTCTTGGATATGTTTAAACAGATAAATGTAAATCTTCCTTTCATTGATGTGATTTCAGGAATGCCTAGGTATGCTAAATTCTTGAAAGATCTAATCACGAATAGAAAGAAAATGGAAGAACTCTCGGCTGTTACTATGAATGCTAATTGTTCAGCAGTGCTGTTGAATAAGATACCAGAAAAACTATCTGATCCAGGAAGTTTCACAATTCCATGTTTTCTGGGTAGTCTTAGTTCAATAGAAGCATTAGCAGATTTAGGTGCTAGTATAAATCTAATGCCGTATTCACTATACGCTAAACTAGACCTCGGAGAATTAAAACCAACCAGAATAAGCATACAACTAGCCGATAGATCAATAAAATATCCTAGAGGGATAATGGAGAACATGCTAGTTAAAGTTGGTACTTTAGTATTTCCAGTAGATTTTGTTGTTTTGGACATGGAAGAAGATTCTCAAGTTCCTCTCATATTAGGAAGACCATTCTTAAACACGGCTAAAGCAATGATAGACGTGTTCGGTAAGAAACTGACCCTAAGTATAGAGGATGAGAGTGTTACCTTTTCAGTGGATAGAGCAATGCAACAACCACAATCTGCAGATGATACATGTTATTATATTCAAACTATAGATGTACATGCGGAATTATTAGAAGAATTTCCAGAATTACAAGGAACAGGAGAATGTTCTTTAGGAGAAGGTAATGAACCAATTGATGAAGCTGAAATGTTAGCTACACTTATAGCTAATGGATATGAACCAACAACAGAAGAAATTCAAATGCTAAAAGAAGAAGACAGATATCGATATAAATCATCGATAGAAGAACCTCCGAAATTAGAGTTAAAGCCACTTCCAAACCATTTGGAATACGCTTATTTACATGGTGAATCTGAATTACCTGTAATAATATCGTCTTCTCTTACTGAAAATGAGAAATCACAACTCATTTCTGTGTTGAAAGCTCATAAACCAGCCATTGCATGGAAGATTCATGATATTAAAGGAATAAGTCCTTCGTATTGCACACATAAAATCCTTATGGAAGAAGGTCATAAAATGTATGTGCAACGCCAATGAAGACTAAATCCTAATATGCAAGATGTAGTTAAGAAAGAGATTATTAAACTGCTAGATGCAGGTTTGATATATCCAATCTCTGATAGTCCATGGGTAAGCCCAGTTCAATGCGTACCTAAGAACGGTGGCATGACTGTCATCACAAATGAGAAAAATGAGCTTATTCCTACTAGGACTGTAACAGGATGGCGTGTATGTATTGATTATAGAAAATTAAATGAAGCCACCAGAAAAGATCACTTTCCCTTACCTTTCATTGATCAAATGTTGGAAAGATTAGCCGGAAATAGTTACTATTGTTTTCTAGATGGATTTTCCGGATATTTTCAAATTCCAATAGCACCCGAGGACCAAGAGAAAACCACATTCACGTGCCCTTATGGTACTTTTGCTTACAAACGCATGCCATTTGGACTTTGTAACGCCCCTGCAACCTTTCAAAGGTGTATGATGGCGATTTTTCACGACATGATAGAAGAATGCATGGAAGTATTCATGGATGACTTTTCAGTCTTCGGTGATACATTTAAATCATGTCTAGTTAATCTGGAACGAATGCTAATTAGATGCGAAAAATCAAATCTAGTACTTAATTGGGAAAAATGCCATTTCATGGTTAAAGAAGGCATCGTTCTTGGACATAAAATTTCAAAAGAAGGAATTGAAGTGGATAGAGCTAAAGTAGATGTAATTGCTAAACTTCCACATCCCACCAATGTTAGAGGAGTTAGGAGTTTTCTAGGGCATGCCGGTTTTTACCGACGTTTCATAAAAGATTTTTCTAAAATTGCCACTCCTATGAATAAACTCCTAGAAAAGGATGCGCCATTCATCTTTTCAGATGAGTGTATCAAATCTTTTAATATTCTTAAAGAAAAACTCACTAATGCACCGATCATGATAACACCAAATTGGAATCTACCATTTGAACTAATGTGCGATGCAAGTGATTTTGCAATGGGAGCCGTTTTAGGACAAAGGATTGAAAAACGATTTCAACCTATATATTATGCTAGTAAGACGTTACAAGGAGCACAAACGAACTATACAACTACTGAAAAAGAACTCCTTGCTATTGTCTTTGCTTTTGACAAATTTCGATCATATCTCGTTCTAGCAAAAACGGTGGTCTATACCGACCATTCTGCTCTTAGATACCTATTTTCAAAACAAGATGCTAAACCAAGATTAATCCGTTGGATCTTACTCTTACAAGAGTTTGATATTGAAATCCGAGATAAAAAAGGAGCAGAAAATCTCGCCGCTGATCATCTTTCTCGTCTTGAAAATCCCGAATTAGAAGTTCTGAATGAATCGGCCATACAAGACAACTTTCCTGATGAATATCTATTGAAAATAGATTATAAAGAAATCCCATGGTTTGCAGACTATGCAAACTACTTAGTTTGTGGATTCCTTGAAAAAGGATTATCATACCAAAGACGAAAGAAATTCTTCAGTGATATAAAACACTATTTCTGGGAAGATCCACATCTGTTTAAAAGTTGTCCCGATGGAATAATACGCCGATGTGTATTTGGAGATGAAGCTAGTAAAATATTAAACCATTGTCACACAGGACCAACAGGAGGGCATTATGGGCCTCAACTAACAGCAAGAAAAGTTTATGAAGCTGGATTCTATTGGCCTACAATTTACAAAGACGCACACCTTCTTTGCAAATCCTGTGATGCATGTCAAAGGGCCGGAAAAATAAGTCAACGTGATGAAATGCCACAAAATGTCATCCAAGTATGTGAAGTATTTGACATTTGGGGTATTGACTTTATGGGTCCATTTCCAAAATCTCATAATAATTTATATATACTCGTAGCCATTGATTATGTATCTAAATGGGCGGAAGCACAAGCTCTCCCAACTAACGATGCACGAGTTGTAGTCAACTTTTTGAAACGTCTTTTTGCAAGGTTTGGAACACCGAAAGCTTTAATAAGTGATCGGGGTACTCATTTTTGTAATAATCAACTTGAAAAAGTTCTTAAAAGATATGGAGTAACTCATAAAATCTCCACCGCATATCATCCACAAACAAGTGGACAAGTTGAAAATACCAACCGAGCTTTAAAACGTATTCTAGAGAAAACCGTAGGATCAAATCCGAAGGAATGGTCCATTAAATTGGAGGATGCACTCTGGGCTTTTAGAACAGCCTACAAAACTCCAATTGGAACCACACCTTTTAGACTTGTTTATGGAAAAGCATGTCATCTTCCAGTAGAAATTGAACACAAAGCATTTTGGGCTTTGAAGACATGTAATCTTGATTTACATGAAGCCGGACGTCTACGATTAAGTCAACTAAACGAATTAGAAGAATTAAGACATGAAGCATACGAAAATTCGTTAATCTATAAAGAAAGAACGAAGAAATGGCATGATAAAAGAATCAGAAGTTCAAAAGAATTTAAAGAAGGAGACAGAGTTCTCCTTTTCAATTCACGATTCAAGCTATTTCCTGGAAAATTGAAATCAAGATGGTCTGGACCATTCATAGTCAAAAGAGTTTTCCCATACGGAACGATAGAATTAATAAATTCAAATGGGATTGAATTTAAAGTTAATGGTCACAGAGTTAAACATTACATACATGGTCCGATGGAAGTCGACAACGAAGTTAATCACAATTTCGACACCACAGCTAACTAAGTGTGGGGAGAATCAAGTCTTTAAAGGATAATATGTATTTCTGTTAGAGTTAGATTGTCTGTTTTCGTGTAGTTCTCGAAAATGGAACACGTATGGTCTTTCCCTAGCAGACCCTAAAGAACTAGTCTTCTCCCCCCATTCTGAATTTTTATTTTTTTTAGGTTTTTACGAAATGAAGACTGCCTGTGAATTAAACCATGGTCTAATGCTACACGCTTTGATCACTAAAAGAAATAATGACATACTACCGAGTGAAATAGTATCAGTAATCAGAGAAAGAATGGACGGAGTTAGAAAAGGATCCAGATGCGAAGATAATAAGTTACAATTTGGTAAAGGAAAATCAAAATCCGCAGCAAAAAGAAGAGCACGACACCTAGAACGATGTCACAAATGCGGAAAATGGTCACATGGAGGTAAATGTTCAAATAATCAAACCTATTCAAATACCGAATTTGTTACTTTATGCAGAGACGGACCGTTCATATGTTTAGAAGAAAAGACAATGAATGCTCGAGGTTACGCCTATGCAGCCATGGAAAATCAATTAAACCGACTATCTTATGAATATAATAGATCATATAACTAAGAAATCTATTTCACAGGTATGTCTGTATAGTTTTTATTTTTATTTTTATTTTTAACCTTTTGATAATAAACGCTAATTTGTTCGCTAAAAAGTATTAAATTGGTATTAAATAAAATTAGGTTTGGCGACCGAAATTATTGATATCGTTCAAAAATTTATTACATCACTGCGAAATTTAACGTTTATTCTTAAGGTATAAATATCTTTAAACAATCAAACCAAAATATTTCAAAAATTCGTCATGAGTTAAATTAGGTCTTGGAACCGAAATTACTTTACCGAAAAGAGGGGCGCATATTTTTGATAATATTTGATTGATAAAAGTGGGATAAAAAGACAAAAAGATTTTTAAATTTATTTTTACCATGTTTTTAAAATTAATATTTAAATCTTAAGTTAATATTGTAAACTTTGTAAAAACAATATATTTAAAATTGTAAATATTTGAAAAATTTATATAAGTTTGGTGTGAATTTATAATATGAATTTTTAAATTAAGTCTGGTGTGAATTTTTAAAATATGAATTTTTAATTTTATGCATTTAAAATTTTAAGTTTGGTGTGATTTTTTTTTTTATTATTAATTTTGAATTTTATATTTAAGTTGTGTGAATTTAAAAACAAAAATTTACTTTATCTCATTAAGTTAAAAATATGATTTTTAAAATTCGTCGTAAGTTGAAGACTAGGTCTTTGAACCGAAATTGCTTTACCCGAGGGAGGGACGAGAACTTTTATTATCATTATTTTTAATCTTATTGATTTAAAGTATGCCAAAAACATTAAAAAACCCAAAAATCTAAGCTTTTAAAACAATTGCTTGAAATTGACAAATTTTAAAATTTTGTCGAAGGACGGACTAGGGCATCGTCCCGAAACGACCTCGTCCTAAAAAGAAACAAAATTTTTAAAATTTTATTTATTTATGTTTTAAAAGTATAAGATTTTATATAAAAAAAAAAAAAAAAAAAAAAAAATATAACTGGAATTTAACCCCATGCGAGTCGCATGGGGATGGGCATGAAACCATGCGACTCGCATGGCTGTTAAAAACTGGACAGGATCAAATATTCAGCCGAGCTGCTCTTTTTCACAAACACACATACACAAACACGAACCATCTACAAAACCCTCTCAAAAATTCATCATTTTTCATCAAATTTCTTGCAAAACTTCACAATAATCATGCCTAGATTCAGTAGTCTCAACCCCTTCAGGAGAAAGGTAAAGATTTCACCCCTAATCTCTTTAAATTCGAATTTTTGTGTTCTTGAGCTAGAAAATTTATATTTTGATTTTGTTAAATTTAGGTGTAATTAGAGCTAAATTGTTGTTATATTATGCATGTATATCCTAGATAGAAGCTATTTAACATGAATTGAAGCTAAAAACTTCAAAATTTTAAGAATCTAGGGTTTGTGTTCTTGAGCAATTTGGGGCTTTTTGATATAAACAGGTTATGGCCGATTTTTGTCATGAATTGTTGCTAAATTAAGTAGTGTAACATGTTTAGGTAGTTAATTGATCCAAACTTTGAGCCTAAACATGTTTTTGAGAATTAAAGTGGACTTTTTAAGTCTAAAAATTCATGAACTTGGATAATTTGATATAAAGGCCATTTGAAACTTGTTTCATTACTAGTAGTGATTATTTTGGCATGTTATTTGAGATAAATGCTTATGAACTTGATGTACATTTTTCGTATATGCTTATTTGACAAAGTGTAGACTTGACAAAAATATGAAAATGAGCACTAGTTTGATTTGAATGCCATGTAACAAGTGTTTAATTGCTATAATGATTATTGTTGACATGTTTAAGAGTTTAAATGTGATAAAACATTGTACACATTTTCGTATGTAAAAGTGTAGAATTGTTATTGTTAAGAAAATGTGTATAAAATGTGTTATGAATTGAACATGTCATCATAATTGTTTCAAGTTATTATTTTGCTAACACTAATGCATATTTGGATGCACAAATTTTGTGTTTAATGTGTTTTGCAGAGAGCCGATACTGGAGGTTCAGGAGCATCATCATCCAGGCAACCAGAGCCCGAACCGGAAATGTTTCATGAACAAGAACAACATATGCAACAAGAAGAAGAAGAACAGGAGGAGCAACATATTCCATATCACGATCAAGATCAATTATTCATGAATCAGTTTCGTCAATTCGCTCCACATCAAAGGATTCTGAGTTTAGACATTAATGAAGATCAGTTACACCCAAATCTGAGATTTGATCGATGTTGGATAGAGTATCCAGATTATCAAAAGAACATGCACATTCTCTACTTTAAGGTTGTTGAAATGCCAAGGGCAATTGACTGGGTACCTTTGGAAACAGTTAACCTTGCCGAACCGATTCGGGAATTATTGGTGCAAAGGTATGGTAATTCTCAGTTTAACGATTGGATGCGTCTATTTTCCATTCGTAGAACCATATATAGGGAATGGTGTATAGAATTACTTAGTACTATTAAGTTAAACAGTGATGTTAGGAGGATAGATGATAGAAGCTTTATTAGATTTCTGTTAGGTGGACGAATGTACAGAATGTCCATGATAGATTTAGCTAGGGCCTTACAGATTTACACCCCTGCTGAACTTTTGAGCCCCGACTGTAATAGCCTGATTGCCCAAGGAGAAAGGGTAGATAGGGAATTTGATATTAACGCCATCTGGAGGCGTATGTCCCACTTTAATGAATTTCACGCCAGTGGAAATCATACATACTTAGATATAGACAGAGCTGAACTCCGGGTGATTCATAGATTCTTAGCAAACACAATTACACAAAGGGGTAGGAATAAGGAGAAATTGACCGTAAACGATTTGTTCTACCTCAAGTGTATTAGAGACCCGAGGAGTTTCGTTAACATTCCCTATTGTGTTGGTTATTATCTCGCTAATGTAGTTTCGGGGATGAAATCGGGGAGTATTATAGGTGGTGGTATTTTCATTACTCTCATTGGAGAGTATTTAGGTGTAGATAAGCACCAAGGGGGTCCAATGAACGAAATAGAGGACGGAGGTGAAACTATAAGTTCAAACCTTTATCACGGTGCAAGGGTATTATTAATGAGACGTGGTCGGGTATATCGATACGAGGGACCTCAGAGACAGGTAGAAAGAGGTTCGGATGACGAGATGGAAGAGGCGAACAACATTATAGGAGTTGTTCGGGAGACTGCTCTTGATTTAGGCGTTCGTATGGAGGATGAATACATGACGAACTATGATAGGCATATGCAGTACGAGGCATGGCAACGTCGGAATGACTACGAGCATTCCCGGCAACGAGAGCATGGCCGATGGGATTATCATCAGCGCCAAATTATAAGCCAGTTGCAGCCTGGCGAGATGTATTATCCGACCCGACCCGCATACTATCCCGCACATCAGCCAGAAATGAGACCACCCTATGATTCATATGATTATGACGCAGCATACCAGTTCACCTATAATCAGCCATGGAACCCGGACGCGAACATGAATTGGGATCCATATCCTAATTTTCCTCCTAACCCACCTCCTGATCAGTAGAGATAAGTTGGTAATTTTATTTTTATTTTAAACACTTAACATTTTATTACGTTTATGTAATGTTTGATATTCTTATTATTATTGTGTACTAATATTTTTCTTATAGTTTGAAAATGGGATGCCAAAGTTCCATTTCAAATTGCATGTATGATTATATTTGTATTGTATGTATTCTCTTTTATGCACAAAACAGGGTAAAACAACGCGTTTTCAAAGACTGGCATTAAGTTCAGCAAAAGCAAGTAATTTTGACGACAATGATGCAAAATGTATGTGAAATAACAACAAGACGGAATGAACAAATGACGTGCACCATTTATCATTCAGCAAACAAACGCCAATATATTTGGAAACTTTGGTAAAAATTTAATCATTTTCACACAAATCACCCTCAATAATTTAAATTGTTACTGATTTTTTGCAAATGAGGGCATTGCAAGATCTTAAGTGTGGGAAGGGGTTAAATTCTTTCGGATTTTAAAATTTTTACTTTATACACTTGGTTACCATTAAAAATACTAGTAAAGCAGTAGTTGTATTAGAATCTAGTGCTCTCTGATAAAAAAGAACAGCCCTAGTCTTATATACTGACTACCCAATTCTAGTAAAATTTCTCAAAATTTTCAATTAAATGAATTCAAAATCATGTTTATACATATTTATGAACGATAAAACTAGGTTTTAACACCGAAATTATTGTTACCTCGGAAAGGACATAAATTGAGAAACAAACTAAAATGTTAAAATTCATTTAAAATGGAATAGAGGACGATAAAAAGAAAAATAAAAAGCCAAGTGTGGGAAAATTTACCAAGTTATTTTAAACATATGCCACATATATTTGTAACAAATAACTGAAAATACTTTTGCTTTGGACTAAACTAAACTGTTTTACCCAATGAAAGAAAAGAAGAGATGGATCTACACGATGAATCAATTCCATCATTAAAAGGAAGTAAAGTCTTCCGAAAAAGACACGCGCTTCTTGATTTAGGTCATGAAGTTGTCATTCAGACCAGCTGTAGGTTGACGAAAAATCTAGAAAAGTCATCACTAAAATCAGCAGGAAATCCACGGACCTCAGCATTAAACAGGGTCGCCAAGTGGTCAGATTTATCCTAACCATGAGAAGGATTTATCTCGTACAATGGGGAGGCACCATGCAAATTAGCTGGATAAGACTAATGAATCAGATCCCCAGAAAGGATAATCTCCTTAAAGATTAAAAATCAGCTTTTAAGACTGATATTACTCAATCCTAGAGATTGACCTTAAAGATTGAGAATTACAAACTCATGGAATTCGATGATATCTAAACTCGAGCTTGAACGAGAAAATATTTTGATCAAAAATACAAACCGATTTGTTTTCTGAAAACCCAATTTTCAATGCGTTCATTACCATTGAACGTAAAATCCTAGGAATTCACCTGGAATTCACTAGGTCACCTGAACTAAATCGGGTGTCAACCGTAAGAACGGTGGTTGCATAGCATGGTCAAAGACAGGACCTTGTGCCAGACCGAAAAATTATAAGGGTGAGCTTTACTATTGCTCCTACCAAGGATAGTAATTGCGTCCGACACGTTATAGACCATAATCAAAAGCATGTCACGGGACATTGCCTTAACAGTTGCTTGTTCAACACTTTCCTTTACAACCGGACGGTAGTTTACCGAAAGGTAATATACGGGACAAGTAAACTGGACGTGTTGCTTTCCAAATACAAGGTTAGCAAGTGGGTGACACAAAACCGCAAGTTTTGAGCTAAAATTTTCAAATCTGAAACCCACCAAACCCACAAAAATATTTTGCAAACACCGGTAAAGGGTTATTCCGGAAAACTTATCTAGGGTAAAAACTAGATTTCGAAAGATCAAATGTTTTCATAAAGATCCAATTTCCTTAATGGATCTAAATTTTTATAGTCATGTGGGACTGTAAACCATATCGTTACTACCATTGTTTATACCGCCGTATAGAAATCACTGATGTACAAAGTGTGAAGAATAAAGAAGTGATTCTAGTATTTCAAGACAATATTGCTTGAGGACAAGCAACGCTCAAGTGTGGGAATATTTGATAATGCTAAAAACGAACATATATTTCATAGCATTATTCCTCAAGAAAGACAAGCTTTTAGTTGCAATTGTTCTATTTACAAGAGATATTCGTTTAAATAATAAAAGGTGAAGACAAAAGGCATATTCGACAAATTGAAGACAAAAAGGTCCAAAGAGCTAAAAAAGTACAAGATACAATTAAAAAGGTTCAAAATATTGATGAGGAACGTCTCAAAATGACAAGAGTACAAGTTACAAGACGCAAAGTACGCGATTTAAAATAATACGCGAGGACGTCCGAAAATCCGGAACCGGGACCTGAGCCAAGAAGAAACGCCCGACGCAACGGACCAAAAATATCTAGTCTACTATGCACAAGAATATAATATAATATATATATTATTATATATAATTATATATTATATATATTATTATTATTATATTACGTCGGCAAGAAGAAAACAAATCCATTTGGCTGGATCCAGGGTGGCCATGCGACTCGCATGGCCAGAAGCACAAATCCATGCGAGTCGCATGGAGTGAGATTGCTGGTCAGGTCCTATATAAAGCCAGTTTTGTGCCGAGTTTTAATCATCTTTTTTCTCTTCCTCTTCATACGTAAATATATTTATATTTATAATTTATATTTTAATTTTAATTATAATTCTAATAATAAGGGTATGTTAGCGAATGTTGTAAGGGTGTAAGTCGAAATTCTGTCCGTGTAATGCTACGCTATTTTTAATCATTGTAAGTTATGTTCAACCTTTTTATATTAATGTCTCGTAGCTAAGTTATTATTATGCTTGTTTAAAACGAAGTAATCATGATGTTGGGCTAATTACTAAAATTGGGTAATTGGGCTTTGTACCATAATTGGGGTTTGGACAAAAGAACGACACTTGTGGAAACTAGACTATGGGCTATTAATGGGCTTTATATTTGTTTAACTAAATGAAAGTTTGTTAATGTTAATATAAAGATTTACAATTGGGCGTCCCTATAAACTACCATATACACTCAATCGGACACGATGGGCGGGGTATTTATATGTACGAATAATCGTTCATTTAACCGGACACGGGAATGGATTAATAGCCACTAGAATAATTAAAACAGGGGTGAAATTACATTCAATGGTAATTGGTGTAATTGTTAACAAAGTAGTAAAACCTTGGTTTACACGCAGTCGATAACCTGGTGTATTCATTAAACAAAGTATTAAAACCTTGTTACAATTCGAATCCCCAATTAGTTGGAATATTTATCTTCGGGTATAATAAAAATTTGACAAGGACACTTGCAATTTATATTTATGACTGATGGACTGTTATGGACAAAAACCAGACGGACATATTGAATAATCCAGGACAAAGGACAATTAACCCATGGGCATAAAACTAAAATCAACACGTCAAACATCATGATTACGGAAGTTTAAATAAGCATAATTCTTTTATTTCATATTTATTTTCCTTTATTTTATATTTAATTGCACTTCTAATTATCGCACTTTTATTTATTGTTATTTTATTTAATCGCACTTTTAATTATCGTACTTTTAATTATCGCAATTTAATTTTATCGCATTTTTATTATTCGCAATTTCATTATCGTTATTTACTTTACGCTTTAATTTAAAGTCTTGTATTTATTTTATATTTTACATTAGGTTTTAACTGCGACTAAAGTTTTAAAATCGACAAGCCGGTCATTAAACGGTAAAAACCCCCCTTTATAATAATAATATCACTTATATATATATTTGTATTTTTATAAAAGTAAACTAATATAGCGTTGAGCTTTGTTTAAAGATTTCCCTGTGGAACGAACCGGACTTACTAAAAACTACACTACTGTACGATTAGGTACACTGCCTATAAGTGTTGTAGCAAGGTTTAAGTATATCCATTCTATAAATAAATAAATATCTTGTGTAAAATTGTATCGTATTTAATAGTTTTTCCTAGTAAAATATAAGCTATTTTATATACACCTCGTTCGACATCAATACTCCACAATCAGTAGCCTATGGACCCAACCTCCCCTAGGCACGGTTGACGTCATACGGACTCTAACCTCTCCTAGGCACGGTCTCGAGTCCCAGTCTCCCTAGGCCCGACTGGTGCCATTCACACAGTGTACACATAATTCACATACAACATCAGGCATACTATATTATTCTAACATGGCAATTTCTACACTATGCATGGTAAAAGAGTTAACCACAGTAGCATGATATGCTACTTAAACTCTATCCGGAGATAGACCCACTCACCGAATACCAGCAACTAGCTCAGATAATCTATCACTGAGCGGCTTCCTTATCCTTATCACCTGAACATAAGGCAAATCAAGTTAGTTTATGTCCGTTAACACAAAACTGCACAGTATAGAAAATCAGTCACAAAAAGCGCCACAAAAAGGTCTACTTAACACTTATGCATTTTCAGAATTTACATCCTGAAAATCATAAAAATACACGGACAGCATAGCAGCTATAATTCAACACTTAGTAAAATTTCACTGCCAAAGACCATCGGTCGATGGTCCCATCCATCGGCCGATCGTCAACACACCATCGGTCGATGGTCTCCCCCCAATCGGTCGATCGTCAAAATTACATCCGCTGGTCAGAAGTCATACACCATCGGTCGATGGTCTTGTACACCGGCCGATTGTCCCTCACCATCGGTCGATGGTCAACAACCATCGGCCGAAGGTAGTTCATCAGCTGCAACAACAGCAAAGTGACGGGTTTCAACCAAAAATCACCAAATCTCGACTTTGGACACGTTTTTGACCTCAAAACTGAACACAACTCATACACTAAACTTTTTGGAACATAAACCCACAACATTCAAACACAAACAACATCAAATTCTACCAATTTGACACAAAACCCCATTTTAACAAAAACTAACTTAAAAACCCATTTAATCACAGATTTGATCAGGAAATCTTACAAACCTTACCTTGTTAGAATCACAATGACACAAGGAACATTTTGAAACCAAAATCAAGCTTCAATTCGAGATTAAATGATTTAGGGTTGAGATGAAGATGGTGAAGTTTAGGTTAGGTGAATGTGTGGGTGAGAGGAAAGTTCAGGAAACCTCAAGAAAAGAGCTGGTCACTAGCTTATATTTCTGTTAAAACACAATACCCCATCACACACGGGTATTTACTAGTTATCTAAAATCTTTCACACACGATTAGGTAACCCAAACGAAGTCCAATTAAAATAAACAAACCTGTTCTGGGACCCTTGTCAGAAACTGGTCACAACACAAATATAATAAAACACTAATTAAATAATTAAAATAAAAGCACTTAAGACTAAGCACAAACCCTAAGGGTAAAATAGACAACTTACAACAAGCCCGGGTTTCAGTCTGTTACAAATCCACCCCCTTAAGAAGATTCCGTCCTCGGAATCTGGTCTTGGTCAAACAAACGAGGGTAACGGGTCTTCATCAACTCTTCTGTCTCCCACGTAAGATTCGACCCTAAACTATGCTTCCACTCAATCAGCACCATCGGAATCTTTTTCTTTCTCAGCTTATTCACCTCTCGGTCAACCACACGGACTGGCTCTTCCACTAATTTCTTATTCAAGTCGACTCTTAAATCTTCTAAAGGAAGAAGTTGCGTTTCATCGTCGACTTTACACTTACGAAGATAACATACATTGAATGTATTATGAATACCGGCTAACTCTGGCGGAAGATCTAACACCACAGTCTGATCATTCAACACTTCACTGATCAAAAATGGACCAATAAATCTCGGTGCTAACTTACCACGTTTACCGAATCTGATAACCCCTTTCCACGGCGAATCTTTAAGATACACACGTTCACCCACACTAAAGGTTACCGGACGTCTACGCGGATCAGCATACATTTTCTACCTATCTCTAGCGGCTTTCAATATTTCTCGCACAATTGCAACTTTTTCGACTGTCATTTGAACAATTTAGGGACCTGCAAATTGTTTCTCCCCGGCTTCTAACCAACATGTCGGAGTTCTGCAATGACGACCGTACAACATTTCATAGGGTGGCATCCCTATACTCGAATGATATGAATTATTATACGCGAATTCGACCAATGGAAAATGTGTATCCCACGAACCACCGTACTCTAACACACAAGCCCTTAACATATCTTCCAAAGTCTGTATCGTTCTTTCACTCTGACCATCTGTCTGAGGATAATATGCTGTACTTAAATTCACACGTGTACCCAGATTCTGTTGATGACTATTTCAAAAATTTGACACAAATCTGGAATCTCTGTCTGAAATGATCGATAATGCCACACCATGTCGACTAACTATCTCTTTCACATACAATTCAGCTGTAGTGACCCGAACTTTTCCATGTTTATATATATTAATTGAGATTGATATTTACATGATTAAATGTTTCCAACATGTTAAGCAATCAAACTTGTTAAGACTTGATTAATTGAAATATGTTTCATATAGACAATTGACCACCCAAGTTGACCGGTGATTCACGAACGTTAAAACTTGTAAAAACTATACGATGACATATATATGGTTATATATATAGTTAACATGATTTTATTATAAGTATGTATCTTATTAGGTATTTTAACAATGAGTTATATACATAAAAATGAGACTATTAATTTAAGAAACTCGAAAACGATATATATAACGATTATCGTTATAACAACGTCTTACTAGGTACATATGAATCATATTAAGATATTGATACACTTGGTTAATTATGTTAAATGATAAGTAAATATATTATTAAGTGTATTAACAATGAAATACATATGTAAAAATAAGACTACTAACTTAATGATTTCGAAACGAGACATATATGTAACTATTATCGTTGTAACGACATTTAACTGTATATATATCATACTAAGATATATTATATATCATAATATCATGATAATATAACAATTTAACATCTCATTTTTTATTATAAACAATGGGTTAACAACATTCAACAAGATCGTTAACCTAAAGGTTTCAAAACAACATTTACATGTAACGACTAACGATGACTTAACGACTCAGTTAAAATGTATATACATGTAGTGTTTTAATATGTATTCATACACTTTTGAAAGACTTCAAGACACTTATAAAAATACTTCTACTTAACAAAAATGCTTACAATTACATCCTCGTTCAGTTTCATCAACAATTCTACTCGTATGCACCCGTATTCGTACTCGTACAATACACAGCTTTTAGATGTATGTACTATTGGTATATACACTACAATGATCAGCTCTTAGCAGCCCATGTGAGTCACCTAACACATGTGGGAACCATCATTTGGAAACTAGCATGAAATATCTCATAAAATTACAAAAATATGAGTAATCATTCATGACTTATTTACATGAAAACAAAATTACATATCCTTTATATCTAATCCATACACCAACGACCAAAAACACCTACAAACACTTTATTTCTTAAATTTTCTTCATCTAATTAATCTCTCTCAAGTTCTATCTTCAAGTTCTAAGTGTTCTTCATAAATTCCAAAAGTTCTAGTTTCATAAAATCAAAAATACTTCCAAGATTGCAAGTTTACTTCCAAGTTTTCTAAATCCATTCCAAGTAATCATCCAAGATCAAGAAACCTTTGTTACTTACAGTAGGTTATCTTTCTAATACAAGGTAATAATCATATTCAAACTTTAATTCAATTTCTATAACTATAACAATCTTATTTCGAGTGGAAATCTTACTTGAAATTGTTTTCGTGTCATTATTCTGCTTCAAGAACTTTCAAGCCATCCAAGGATCCTTTGAAGCTAGATCTATTTTTCTCATTTCCAGTAGGTTTATCCAAGGAACTTGAGGTAGTAATGATGTTCATAACATCATTCGATTCATACATATAAAGCTATCTTATTCGAAGGTTTAAACTTGTAATCACTAGAACATAGTTTAGTTAATTCTAAACTTGTTCGCAAATAAAAGTTAATCCTTCTAACTTGACTTTTAAAATCAACTAAACACATGTTCTATATCTATATGATATGCTAACTTAATGATTTAAAACCTGGAAACACGAAAAATACCGTAAAATCGGATTTACGCCGTCGTAGTAACACCGCGGGCTGTTTTGGGTTAGTTAATTAAAAACTATGATAAACTTTGATTTAAAAGTTGTTATTCTGGGAAAATGATTTTTATTATGAACATGAAACTATATCCAAAAATCATGGTTAAACTCAAAGTGGAAGTATGTTTTCTAAAATGGTCATTTAGACGTCGTTCTTTCGACTGAAATGACTACCTTTACAAAAATAACTTGTAACTTATTTTCCTGACTATAAAACTATAATTTTTATGTTTAGATTCATAAAATAGAGTTCAATATGAAACCATAGCAATTTTATTCACTCAAAACGGATTTAAAATGAAGAAGTTATGGGTAAAACAAGATTGGATAATTTTTCTCATTTTAGCTACGTGAAAATTGGTAACAAATCTATTCCAACCATAACTTAATCAACTTGTATTGTATATTATGTAATCTTGAGATACCATAGACACGTATACAATGTTTCGACCTATCATGTCGACACATCTATATATATTTCGGAACAACCATAGACACTCTATATGTGAATGTTGGAGTTAGCTATACAGGGTTGAGGTTGATTCCAAAATATATATAGTTTGAGTTGTGATCAATACTGAGATACGTATACACTGGGTCGTGGATTGATTCAAGATAATATTTATCGATTTATTTCTGTACATCTAACTGTGGACAACTAGTTATAGGTTACTAACGAGGACAGCTGACTTAATAAACTTAAAACATCAAAATATATTAAAAGTGTTGTAAATATATTTTGAACATACTTTGATATATATGTATATATTGTTATAGGTTCGTGAATCAACCAGTGGCCAAGTCTTACTTCCCGACGAAGTAAAAATCTGTGAAAGTGAGTTATAGTCCCACTTTTAAAATCTAATATTTTTGGGATGAGAATACATGCAGGTTTTATAAATAATTTACAAAATAGACACAAGTACGTGAAACTACATTCTATGGTTGAATTATCGAAATTGAATATGCCCCTTTTTATTAAGTCTGGTAATCTAAGAATTAGGGAACAGACACCCTAATTGACGCGAATCCTAAAGATAGATCTATTGGGCCTAACAAACCCCATCCAAAGTACCGGATGCTTTAGTACTTCGAAATTTATATCATATCCGAAGGGTGTCCCGGAATGATGGAGATATTCTTATATATGCATCTTGTTAATGTCGGTTACCAGGTGTTCACCATATGAATGATTTTTATCTCTATGTATGGGATGTGTATTGAAATATGAAATCTTGTGGTCTATTATTATGATTTGATATATATAGGTTAAACCTATAACTCACCAACATTTTTGTTGACGTTTTAAGCATGTTTATTCTCAGGTGATTATTAAGAGCTTCCGCTGTCGCATACTTAAATAAGGACGAGATTTGGAGTCCATGCTTATATGATATTGTGTAAAAACTGCATTCAAGAAACTTATTTTGTTGTAACATATTTGTATTGTAAACCATTATGTAATGGTCGTGTGTAAACAGGATATTTTAGATTATCATTAATTGATAATCTACGTAAAGCTTTTTAAAACCTTTATCTATGAAATAAAGGTTATGGTTTGTTTTAAAAATGAATGCAGTCTTTGAAAAATGTCTCATATAGAGGTCAAAACCTCGCAACGAAATCAATTAATATGGAACGTTTTTAATCAATAAGAACGGGACATTTCAGTTGGTATCCGAGCGTTGGTCTTAGAGAACCAGAATTTTGCATTAGTGTGTCTTATCGAGTTTGTTAGGATGCATTAGTGAGTCTGGACTTCGACCGTGTTTACTTGAAAAATGATTGCTTAACAAATTTTGTTGGAAACTATATATTTTTAACATGTGAATATTATGTGATATATTAATCTCTTAACGCGTTTGATATTATGTGATAGATGTCTACCTCTAGAACAAGTCCCATTGACTCACCTAATAATAATGAAGAGTCAAATGTAAATTGGAATGATTCGTGGACTGATTCACAAGTTCCCGAAGAGGAACCGGAAGAAGAGTCTGAACCGGAAGAAGAATCGGAACTGGAAGAAGAATCGGAACCGGATGAAGAAATAGAACCGGTGGGGGAAATAATAAAACGGTTAAGTAAAAGAAAATCCTCAACCAACCGACCAAGGTTAATTATGGTCAATGGTGTTTCCGCCAAGGAAGCAAAATATTGGGAGGATTACCAATTCTCCGATGAATCGGATTCCGACGAGAATTCCGATGATGTTATAGAAATTACCCCAACTGAATTTAAAAAGGAAAAAGAAAATAATAAGGGAAAGGGAATAAAAATAGAGAAATCTAATTCCAACCCCGATGAACTTTATATGTATCGTCAACCCCCGAAGTCCTTAAGTTGTAACAATGACCCGGGAACCTCTAAACCACCAGGTTTTTCTAAACCGTTGTGGAAAACGACAGCTCGTATTAGGGGAACATCATATATCCCTAGAAACTTGGCAAAACGAACCAAAACCGAAGAAGAAGAAACGAGCGAGTCAGAATAAGATAGTTGTATTCGTGTGGTGTAATATATGTAATATAGTGTGCTTATGCTTTATGATATATGTAAAAATTGCTTGCATTAATAAGTATTTTTTCTTTATGAATCTAACTCTTGTCTATTTTACAGTATAAAAACACAAAATGGATAGACAACCCAATATTTTAAGAGACCTACCCGGAGAGATGATTGATGAAATCTTGTCTAGAGTCGGTCAGAATTCTTCGGCACAACTATTTACGGCGAAATCAGTTTGTAAGACATTCGAAGAACGTTCCAAGAATGTCTTGGTTTATAAGAGACTTTCGTTTGAAAGATGGGGGATATCACATTGGGAAACCCATAAGTTACGATGTGTTTACTTTGACGCATATATTGCGGGGAACCCAAATGCTATTTTACGCAACGGGTTAAGAAATTATTTTGACTCAATGTATCCGAATATATGACTTCATGATTTAGAAAAAGTGGCTAACATGCAACATAAAGAAGCATGCTATGCTTACGGGTTAGTAATGTTCGCTTCTCACCAAAGTGAGAAAAAGAACATCGGGCTATAACTATTAAACAAAACGTTCCCACAAGTGACGGAGTTGGTAATTGGGGTAAGAAATGAGGTTTTTAGGTTATTACGAGACTGTTGGTTATTACGTAACCCTCGTCCCTTTGACGACGTTACAACACGCTATCTTATCAACGGCCATAACGGTTATGTTCCACAAGACCAAGGATGGGAAGTAATCCTAGTAAAACCAGAATGCATGACTTGTTTCTGGACGTATGAATTACGTGTCTTTATTGCCTTTGCTGAACGACTTGTGTACTAGCTAGAATTATCTTCACAACCATCTTGTATCAAATTTATTGTGTGCTATATTTCATGCTATATGTAAAATAAGCGGTATTGTAAGTTTGTAAAATATTGTGTAAAAGTTTGAACGCGAAATATTATTATAATCAGTTTTTCATATAGAATTGTAGTAGTTGAATTGTATATTAGCTACTAAGTATGAACTTAACGGGTAGATACTACCCGAATTTAAACTTATAAAACGCTAATATGAAGAAAAAGCTTTTATAAATGAGTTCATATTATGCTACGAAATACTATTAACTACTCTTAATATTCTGTATGATTAACTTGTTCCATTTAACTATTTTGAAGGAAATGGCACCGACTACTCGACACATGATGTTAAAGCTAAGGGGTATAAAATAGCTTTATATTTTAGCAATAAAATACTATTAAATACGATACAATTTTACACAAGATATTTATTTATTTATAGGATGGATATACTTAAACCTTGCTACAACACTTATAGGCAGTGTACCTAATCGTACAGTAGTGTAGTTTTTAGTAAGTCCGGTTCGTTCCACAGGGAAAATCTTTAAACAAAGCTTAACGCTATATTAGTTTACTTTTATAAAAATACAAATATATATATATATATATATATATATATATATATATATATATATATATAAAAGTAATATTATTATTATAAAGGGGGGTTTTTACCGTTTAATGACCGGTTTGTCAATTTTATAAACTTTAGTTGCAGTTAAAACAAAATGTAAAATATTAAATAAATAAAAGACTTAATTTAAAGCGTAAAGTAAATAACGATAATGAAATTGCGAATAATAAAAGTGCGATAAAATAAACTTGCGATAATTAAAAAGTACGATAATTAAAAGTGCAATTAAATACAATAACAATAAATAAAAATGCGATAATTAGAAGTGCAATTAAATATAAAATAAAGGAAATTAAATATGAAATAAAAGAATTATGCTTATTTAAACTTCCGTAATCATGATGTTTGACGTGTTGATTTTAGTTTTATGCCCATGGGTTAATTGTCCTTTGTCCTGGATTATTTAATATGTCCGTCTGGTTTTTGTCCATAACAGTCCATCAGTCATAAATATAAAGTGCGAGTGTCCTCGTCAAATTATCCTTATACCCGAAGTTTAAATATTCCAACTAATTGGGGACTTAAACTGTAACAAGATTTTAATACTTTGTTTAATAATTACACCAGGATGTCGACTGAGTGTAACCCAAGGTTTTAATACTTTGTTAACAATTATGCCAAGTGTCCTTGTACATAATTTCACCCCTGTTTTAATAATTCTAGTGGCTATTAATCCATTCCCGTGTCCGGTTAAATGAATGATTATTTGTACATATAAATACCCCACCCATCGTGTCCGATCGAGTGTAAATGGTTATTTATAGGGACGCCCAATTGTAAATCTTTATATTAACATTAACAAACTATCATTTAGTTAAACAAATATAAAGCCCATTAATAGCCCATAGTCTAATTTCCAGAAGTGTCGTTCTTTTGTCCAAACCCCAATTATGGTACAAAGCCCAATTACCCAATTTTAGTAATTAGCCCAACATCATGATTACTTCGGATTAAATAAGCATAATAATAACTTAGCTACGAGACATTAAATTAAAAAGGTTGAACATAACTTACAATGATTAAAAATAGCGTAGCGTTACACGGACAGAATTTCGACTTACACCCTTACAACATTCGCTAACATACCCTTATTATTAGAATTATAATTAAAATTAAAATTAAAATATAAATTATAAATATAAATATTACGTATTAATGGAGAAGAGAAATATATATATATTTTTACGTTCACCAAACTGCGAATTTATAGGAGATGTGGCCTGACTTTTCATGCCATGCGATCGCATGGACTTTCTTCTTCCTGGCCATGCGATCGCATGGCCAGCTGGGAGAGCTCACATGTTGCTTGTTTCCTTGTGCCGACGTTTTATAAATATAATATAATATATATATTAATTTTAAGAATTAATTATATATTATATTATATTCATATGCATAGTTGACTTGTAATTTTTAGTCCGTTGCGTCGAGCGTTGAGAGTTGACTCTGGTCCCGGTTCCGGATTTTCGAACGTCCTTGCGTACAATTTAATATCTTGTACTTTGTGTTTTGAATCTTGTACTCTTGTAATTTTGAGACGTTTCTTATCAATAATTGGAACCTCATTGATTGTATTTTGTACTTTTGAGCTTTTTGGTCGTTTGCGTCTTCAATTCGTCAAATCTGTCTTTTGTCTTCACCTTTTATTATTTAAACGAATATCACTTGTAAATAGAACAGTTGCAACTAAAAGCTTGTCTTTCTTGAGGAATAATGCTATGAAATATATGTTCGTTTTTAGCATTATCAACACACCGTGAATATGAATGAAGAGGAATTCCGTACTTTTCTAGCTTCAAACATAGCCGCAGTACAGGCTGCGCTACATACCAACAATAACTTTGGATCTAGCAGTACAGGAAATCGTGTAGGATGCACCTACAAAGAATTCACTGCCTGCAAACCTTTGGAATTTGATGGAACCGAAGGACCGATCGGATTAAAACGGTGGACCGAGAAGGTCAAATCGGTGTTTGCCATAAGTAAGTGTACTGAAGAGGACAAAGTGAAGTACGCTACGCATACCTTCACAGGTTCTGCGTTAACATGGTGGAATACCTATCTAGAGCAAGTGGGACAAGACGATGCGTACGCACTACCGTGGTCAGCATTCAAGCACTTGATGAACAAAAAGTACCGTCCCAGAACCGAGGTCAATAAGCTCAAGACAGAACTTAGAGGGTTACGAACCCAAGGATTTGATATTACCACGTACGAAAGACGATTCACAGAATTGTGCCTATTGTGTCCGGGAGCATTCGAAGATGAGGAAGAGAAGATCGACGCGTTTGTGAAAGGATTACCGGAAAGAATCCAAGAAGATATAAGTTCACACGAGCCCGCCTCCATACAACAGGCATGTAGAATGGCTTACAAACTAGTGAACCAGATTGAAGAAAGAATTAAAGAACAGACTGCTGAAGAGGCCAATGTTAAGCAAGTCAAAAGAAAGTAGGAGGAAAACGGTGATAAGAATCACCAATACAACAACAACAGCAATTACAACAATAATCGCAACAATTATCCCAACAATCGCAACATCAATCGCAACTACAACAAACGGCCCAACAACAACAACAACTACAACAATCATCCCAACAACAATAATAATCGCAACAACAACAACAATCAGAAGCAGCTATGCCAAAGGTGTGAAAAGTATCACTCGGGGTTCTGCACCAAATTTTGCAACAAGTGTAAAAGAAATGGTCATAGCGCGGCGAAGTGTGAGGTCTACGGACCAGGGGTTAATAGAACGAAAGGAACAAATGGTGTCGGAACGAGTAATGGCGGAGCAAGTAGTGTCGGAGCAAGTTATGCCAATGTAGTTTGTTATAAATGTGGAAAACCGGGCCACATTATTAGAAATTGCCCGAACCAGGAGAACACGAATGGACAAGGCCGCGGAAGAGTTTTCAATATTAATGCGGCAGAGGCATAGGAAGACCCGGAGCTTGTTACGGGTACGTTTCTTATTGACAATAAATCTGCTTACGTTTTATTTAATTCGGGTGCGGATAGAAGCTATATGAGTAGAGATTTTTGTACTAAATTAAGTTGTCCATTGACGCCTTTGGATAGTAAATTTTTACTCGAATTAGCAAATGGTAAATTAATTTCAGCAGATAATATATGTCGGAATCGAGAAATTAAACTGGTTAGCGAAACATTTAAGATTGATTTGATACCAGTAGAGTTAGGGAGTTTTGATGTGATAATCGGTATGGACTGGTTGAAAGAAGTGAAAGCAGAGATCGTTTGTTACAAAAATGCAATTCGCATTATACGAGAAAAAGGAAAACCCTTAATGGTGTACGGAGAAAAGGGCAACACGAAGCTACATCTTATTAGTAATTTGAAGGCACAAAAACTAATAAGAAAAGGTTGCTATGCTGTTCTAGCACACGTCGAGAAAGTACAAACTGCAGAAAAGAGCATCAATGATGTTCCCATTGCAAAAGAATTTCCCGATGTATTTCCGAAAGAATTACCGGGATTACCCCCACATCGATCCATTGAATTTCAAATAGATCTTGTACCAGGAGTTGCACCAATAGCTCGTGCTCCTTACAGACTCGCACCCAGCGAGATGAAAGAACTACAAAGCCAATTACAAGAACTTTTAGAGCGTGGTTTCATTCAACCAAGCACATCACCGTGGGGAGCTCCTGTTTTGTTTGTCAAGAAGAAAGATGGTACTTTCAGGTTGTGTATCGACTACCGAGAGTTGAACAAACTTACCATCAAGAACCGCTACCCACTACCGAGAATCGACGACTTATTTGATCAACTACAAGGCTCGTCTGTTTATTCAAAGATTGACTTACGTTCCGGGTATCATCAAATGCGGGTGAAAGAAGATGATATTCTAAAGACTGCTTTCAGAACACGTTACGGTCATTACGAGTTTATGGTCATGCCGTTTGGTTTAACTAATGCACCAGCTGTGTTCATGGACCTTATGAACCGAGTGTGTGGACCATACCTTGACAAGTTTGTCATTGTTTTCATTGATGACATACTTATTTACTCAAAGAATGACCAAGAACACGGTGAACATTTGAGAAAGGTGTTAGAAGTATTGAGGAAGGAAGAATTGTACGCTAAGTTTTCAAAGTGTGCATTTTGGTTGGAAGAAGTTCAATTCCTCGGTCACATAGTGAACAAAGAAGGTATTAAGGTGGATCCGGCAAAGATAGAAACTGTTGAAAAGTGGGAAACCCCGAAAACTCCGAAACACATACGCCAGTTTTTAGGACTAGCTGGTTACTACAGAAGGTTCATCCAAGACTTTTCCAGAATAGCAAAACCCTTGACTGCATTAACGCATAAAGGGAAGAAATTTGAATGGAATGATGAACAAGAGAAAGCGTTTCAGTTATTGAAGAAAAAGCTAACTACGGCACCTATATTGTCATTGCCTGAAGGGAATGATGATTTTGTGATTTATTGTGACGCATCAAAGCAAGGTCTCGGTTGTGTATTAATGCAACGAACGAAGGTGATTTCTTATGTGTCTAGACAATTGAAGATTCACGAACAAAATTATACGACGCATGATTTGGAATTAGGCGCGGTTGTTTTTGCATTAAAGACTTGGAGGCACTACTTATATGGGGTCAAAAGTATTATATATACCGACCACAAAAGTCTTCAACACATATTTAATCAGAAACAACTGAATATGAGGCAGCGTAGGTGGATTGAATTATTGAATGATTACGACTTTGAGATTCGTTACCACCCGGGGAAGGCAAATGTGGTAGCCGATGCCTTGAGCAGAAAGGACAGAGAACCCATTCGAGTAAAATCTATGAGTATAATGATTCACACTAACCTTACTACTCAAATAAAGGAGGCGCAACAAGGAGTTTTAAAAGAGGGAAATTTAAAGGATGAAATACCCAAAGGATCGGAGAACCGTCTTAATATTCGGGAAGACGGAACCCGGTATAGGGCTGAAAGAATTTGGGTACCAAAATTTGGAGATATGAGAGAAATGGTACTTAGAGAAGCTCATAAAACCAGATACTCAATACATCCTGGAACGGGGAAGATGTACAAGGATCTTAAGAAACATTTTTGGTGGCCAGGTATGAAAGCCGATATTGCTAAATATGTAGGAGAATGTTTGACGTGTTCTAAGGTCAAAGCTGAACATCAGAAACCATCAGGTCTACTACAACAACCTGAAATACCGGAATGGAAATGGGAAAACATTACCATGGATTTCATTACTAAATTGCCAAGGACTACAGGTGGTTATGATACTATTTGGGTAATAGTTGATCATCTCACCAAGTCAGCACACTTCCTGCCAATAAGAGAAGATGACAAGATGGAGAAGTTAGCACGACTGTATTTGAAGGAAGTCATCTCCAGACATGGAATACCAATCTCTATTATCTCTGATAGGGATGGCAGATTTATTTCAAGATTCTGGCAGACATTACAGCAAGCATTGGGAACTCGTCTAGACATGAGTACTGTCTATCATCCACAAACTGATGGGTAGAGTGAAAGGACGATACAAACGCTTGAAGACATGCTACGAGCTTGTGTTATTGATTTCGGAAACAGTTGGGATCGACATCTACCATTAGCAGAATTTTCCTACAACAACAGCTACCATTCAAGCATTGAGATGGCGCCATTTGAAGCACTTTATGGTAGAAAGTACAGTTCTCCGATTTATTGGAGTGAAGTGGGGGATAGACAGATTACGGGTCCAGAGATAATACACGAAACTACCGAGAAAATCATCCAAATTCAACAAAGATTGAAAACCGCCCAGAGTCGACAAAAGAGCTACGCGGACAGTAAAAGAAAAGATATAGAGTTTGAAATTGGAGAAATGGTCATGCTTAAGGTTTCACCTTGGAAAGGCGTTTTTCGATTTGGTAAACGGGGGAAACTAAATCCAAGGTACATTGGACCATTCAAGATTATAGATCGTGTCGGACCAGTAGCTTACCAACTGGAGCTACCTCAACAACTCGCGGCTGTACATAACACTTTCCACGTCTCAAATTTGAAGAAATGTTTTGCTAAAGAAGATCTCACTATTCTGTTGGACGAAATCTAAATCAATGAAAAACTTCAATTCATTGAAGAACCCGTCGAAATAATGGATCGTGAGGTTAAGAGACTTAAACAAAACAAGATACCGATTGTTAAGGTTCGATGGAATTCTTATAGAGGACCTGAGTTCACCTGGGAGCGTGAAGATCAGATGAAGAAGAAATACTCGCATCTATTTCCAGAAGATTCGTCAACACCTTCAACAGCTTAAAATTTCAGGACGAAATTTATTTAACGGGTAGGTACTGTAGTGACCCGAACTTTTCCATGTTTATATATATTAATTGAGATTGATATTTACATGATTAAATGTTTCCAACATGTTAAGCAATCAAACTTGTTAAGACTTGATTAATTGAAATATGTTTCATATAGACAATTGACCACCCAAGTTGACCGGTGATTCACGAACGTTAAAACTTGTAAAAACTATACGATGACATATATATGGTTATATATATAGTTAACATGATTTTATTATAAGTATGTATCTCATTAGGTATTTTAACAATGAGTTATATACATAAAAATGAGACTATTAATTTAAGAAACTCGAAAACGATATATATAACGATTATCGTTATAACAACGTCTTACTAGGTACATATGAATCATATTAAGATATTGATACACTTGGTTAATTATGTTAAATGATAAGTAAATATATTATTAAGTGTATTAACAATGAAATACATATGTAAAAATAAGACTACTAACTTAATGATTTCGAAACAAGACATATATGTAACGATTATCGTTGTAACGACATTTAACTGTATATATATCATACTAAGATATATTATATATCATGATAATATAACAATTTAACATCTCATTTGTTATTATAAACAATGGGTTAACAACATTCAACAAGATCGTTAACCTAAAGGTTTCAAAACAACATTTACATGTAACGACTAACGATGACTTAACGACTCAGTTAAAATGTATATACATGTAGTGTTTTAATATGTATTCATACACTTTTGAAAGACTTCAAGACACTTATCAAAATACTTCTACTTAACAAAAATGCTTACAATTACATCCTCGTTCAGTTTCATCAACAATTCTACTCGTATGCACCCGTATTCGTACTCGTACAATACACAGCTTTTAGATGTATGTACTATTGGTATATACACTCTAATGATCAGCTCTTAGCAGCCCATGTGAGTCACCTAACACATTTGGGAACCATCATTTGGAAACTAGCATGAAATATCTCATAAAATTACAAAAATATGAGTAATCATTCATGACTTATTTACATGAAAACAAAATTACATATCCTTTATATCTAATCCATACACCAACGACCAAAAACACCTACAAACACTTTAATTCTTAAATTTTCTTCATCTAATTAATCTCTCTCAAGTTCTATCTTCAAGTTCTAAGTGTTCTTCATAAATTCCAAAAGTTCTAGTTTCATAAAATCAAGAATACTTCCAAGATTGCAAGTTTACTTCCAAGTTTTCTAAATCCATTCCAAGTAATCATCCAAGATCAAGAAACCTTTGTTACTTACAGTAGGTTATCTTTCTAATACAAGGTAATAATCATATTCAAACTTTAATTCAATTTCTATAACTATAACAATCTTATTTCGAGTGGAAATCTTACTTGAAATTGTTTTCGTGTCATGATTCTGCTTCAAGAACTTTCAAGCCATCCAAGGATCCTTTGAAGCTAGATCTATTTTTCTCATTTCTAGTAGGTTTATCCAAGGAACTTGAGGTAGTAATGATGTTCATAACATTATTCGATTCATACATATAAAGCTATCTTATTCGAAGGTTTAAACTTGTAATCACTAGAACATAGTTTAGTTAATTCTAAACTTGTTCGCAAATAAAAGTTAATCCTTCTAACTTGACTTTTAAAATCAACTAAACAAATGTTCTATATCTATATGATATTCTAACTTAATGATTTAAAACCTGGAAACACGAAAACACCGTAAAATCGGATTTACGCCGTCGTAGTAACACCGCGGGCTGTTTTGGGTTAGTTAATTAAAAACTATGATAAACTTTGATTTAAAAGTTGTTATTCTGGGAAAATGATTTTTATTATGAACATGAAACTATATCCAAAAATCATGGTTAAACTCAAAGTGGAAGTATGTTTTCTAAAATGGTCATCTAGACGTCGTTCTTTCGACTGAAATGACTACCTTTTAAAAAACGACTTGTAACTTATTTTTCCGACTATAAACCTATACTTTTCTGTTTAGATTCATAAAATAGAGTTCAATATGAAACCATAGCAATTTGATTCACTCAAAACGGATTTAAAATGAAGAAGTTATGGGTAAAACAAGATTGGATAATTTTTCTCATTTTAGCTACGTGAAAATTGGTAACAAATCTATTCCAACCATAACTTAATCAACTTGTATTGTATATTATGTAATCTTGAGATACCATAGACACGTATACAATGTTTTGACCTATCATGTCGACACATCTATATATATTTCGGAACAACCATAGACACTCTATATGTGAATGTTGGAGTTAGCTATACAGGGTTGAGGTTGATTCCAAAATATATATAGTTTGAGTTGTGATCAATACTGAGATACGTATACACTGGGTCGTGGATTGATTCAAGATAATATTTATCGATTTATTTCTGTACATCTAACTGTGGACAACTAGTTGTAGGTTACTAACGAGGACAGCTGACTTAATAAACTTAAAACATCAAAATATATTAAAAGTGTTGTAAATATATTTTGAACATACTTTTATATATATGTATATATTGTTATAGGTTCGTGAATCAACCAGTGGCCAAGTCTTACTTTCCGACGAAGTAAAAATCTGTGAAAGTGAGTTATAGTCCCACTTTTAAAATCTAATATTTTTGGGATGAGAATACATGCAGGTTTTATAAATGATTTACAAAATAGACACAAGTACGTGAAACTACATTCTATGGTTGAATTATCGAAATCGAATATGCCCCTTTTTATTAAGTCTGGTAATCTAAGAATTAGGGAACAGACACCCTAATTGACGCGAATCCTAAAGATAGATCTATTGGGCCTAACAAACCCCATCCAAAGTACCGGATGCTTTAGTACTTTGAAATTTATATCATATCCGAAGGGTGTCCCGGAATGATGGGGATATTCTTATATATGCATCTTGTTAATGTCGGTTACCAGGTGTTCACCATATGAATGATTTTTATCTCTATGTATGGGATGTGTATTGAAATATGAAATCTTGTGGTCTATTATTATGATTTGATATATATAGGTTAAACCTATAACTCACCAACATTTTTGTTGACGTTTTAAGCATGTTTATTCTCAGGTGATTATTAAGAGCTTCCGCTGTCGCATACTTAAATAAGGTCGAGATTTGGAGTCCATGCTTGTATGATATTGTGTAAAAACTGCATTCAAGAAACTTATTTTGTTGTAACATATTTGTATTGTAAACCATTATGTAATGGTCGTGTGTAAACAGGATATTTTAGATTATCATTAATTGATAATCTACGTAAAGCTTTTTAAAACCTTTATCTATGAAATAAAGTTTATGGTTTGTTTTAAAAATGAATGCAGTCTTTGAAAAACGTCTCATATAGAGGTCAAAACCTCGCAACGAAATCAATTAATATGGAACGTTTTTAATCAATAAGAACGGGACATTTCATCGGCTAACTCACTTAACGAAGATGTTTCACGAGTAGCAAGAAAATGAGCACTTTTAGTTAGACGATCCACTATTACCCAAATCATATCATGTCTTTTCTGAGTTCGAGGTAATTTTGTCACAAAATCCATCGTTATATGTTCCCACTTCCACTCTGGAATCTATAACTGGCGTAACGAACCATAAGGTTTCTGATGTTCTGCCTTCACTTGAGCACATATATGACACTTGTCAAGATATCGAGTTATATCTGTTTTCATTGTCGGCCACCAATACACTGTTTTCAAATCATGATACATCTTATTACTACCAGGATGTACCGTTAATCTGGATTTGTGAGCTTCTGTCATGATTAAATCCCTCAAATCTCCAAGTTTAGGCACCCAAACACGATTGTTTAAGGTCTTTAGTCCTCGTGAGTCATCAATTAAGTTCACTTTTCATTTGGTCATTTGTTCAGATTTAATATGTTTGTCCTCCAAAGCACAGCCCTAAACGGTTCTTAAACTGTTAATCAAATCTGAGGTTATATTCAAACGAAGGAATTTCACATCTTCACTTGTCTTTTTACGACTTAGTGCATCTGCAACCACATTCACCTTACCCGGATGGTATTTAATTTCACAATCATAATCTTTAATCAACTCTTGCCACCGTCTCTGACGCATATTCAATTCTTTCTGTGAGAAGATATACTGCAAACTCTTGTGATTTGTACAAATAACACAATGGGTTCCATACAAATAGTGTCTCTAAAGTTTCAAAGCAAACACTACTACAGCCATTTCAAGATCATGCACTGGATAACTCTTCTCATGAACTTTCAACTGTCGCGAGGCGTAAGCGATTACTTTACCTTTTTGCATTAATACACAACCCAACCCAGCATATGACGCATCACAGTATACCACAAAGTCGTCTGACCCTTCTGGTAAAACTAACACTGGTGCCAGACACAGTAGCTGTTTCAAAATCTGAAAAGCCTTTTCCTGTTCATCATTCCATCGAAAGGCTACATCTTTATGAGTCAACTTAGTCAACGGACCTGCTATTTTAGAAAAATCTTTGATAAACCTGCGATAATAACCAGCCAATCCCAGAAAACTCTTAATCTCAGTCGGAGTCTTCGGAGAATTCCAATTCATTACCGCTTCTATCTTTATCGGATCAACCTTTATACCTTCAGCACAAATCACATGACCCAAAAACTGCACTTCACGTAACCAAAATTCACATTTTGAAAATTTTGCAAATAGCTGCTCACGTTTCAACAAATTCAAAACCTGTCTCATGTGTTCAGCATGTTCACTCTCTGTTTTTGAATACACTAGTATATCGTCTATAAACACAATCACAAACTTATCTAAGAACGGACGACACACTCTATTCATTAAATCCATGAAGACTGCTGGCGCATTCGTCAATCCAAACGGCATGACAAGAAATTCATAATGACCATACCTTGTTTTGAACGCTGTTTTCGGTATATCTGATTCAGCAACACGAACCTGATGATACCCGGATCGTAAGTCTATCTTAGAAAAGAATGAAACACCCTGTAACTGATCGAACAAATCGTCTATTCGAGGTAACGGATACTTATTCTTCACTGTTCTTTTGTTCAATTCATGATAATCAATGCACATACGCATTGACCCATCTTTCTTTTTAACAAACAATACCGGAGCACCCCATGGTGAAGAACTCAGTCGGATAAACCCACAACCTAATAACTCCTGAATCTGTGACATCATTTCACGGATTTCAGACGGTGCTAATCGGTAAGGAGCTTTTGCAACTGGAGTTGTTCCAGGAACCAACTCAATCTTATATTCGACTTCCCTTACCGGCGGCAGACCTGGTAACTCATCTGGGAAAAAGTCGGGAAACTCTAATACTACCGGAATATCGGCCACTGTTTTCTTTTCTTTCTTCGCATCAATCACATATGCAAGAAATGATTCACAACCCTTTGCCATCGACTTTTTCGCTTTCATCATGGTTATCAACGGAAAATTATACCCGCCCCGCTCCCCTCGGGCCACAACACGGGTTCCATCGGTCGAACGAAAAGTAATCATTTTCCTATAACACTTAATATTAGCCCTAAGCAAGCTCAGCCAATCCATTCCTAATACTACATCAAAGCTAGGAATAAGTAACACTAAACAAGTCACCAGGAAAGACTTCCCTTCGATCTCTATACAAACCCCAGACACATATGTTGTGACGGGTGTGATCTTACCATCGGCTACTTCTACACTAACCGGCTTGGGTAACACAGTAACTGGTAATTTCACCTTAGCACAAAAATCTAGGGAAATAAAATGTCTATTGGCACCGCAATCAAACAATACGCGAGTAGGTATTGAGTTGAGTAGAAACATACCGGTGATCACTTCGTCGGTTGCCACGGCATTCTCAACCGACATCTGAAAAGCTCTAGCCTCTGCAGTTGGAGGGTTCTTCCTCTTTTGCCCAATCTAGGATGTTGACCCTCCGGCTGATGTTGAACGCGCCCCTTGAAATGTCCCATTCTTATTGATTAAAAACGTTCCATATTAATTGATTTCATTGCGAGGTTTTGACCTCTATATGAGACGTTTTTCAAAGACTGCATTCATTTTAAAACAAACCATAACCTTTATTTCATCAATAAAGGTTTAAAAAGCTTTACGTAGATTATCAAATAATGATAATATAAAATATCCTGTTTACACACGACCATTACATAATGGTTTACAATACAAATATGTTACAACAAAATAAGTTTCTTGAATGCAGTTTTTACACAATATCATACAAGCATGGACTCCAAATCTCGTCCTTATTTAAGTATGCGACAGCGGAAGCTCTTAATAATCACCTGAGAATAAACATGCTTAAAACGTCAACAAAAATGTTGGTCAGTTATAGGTTTAACCTATATATATCAAATCATAATAATAGACCACAAGATTTCATATTTCAATACACATCCCATACATAGAGATAAAAATCATTCATATGGTAAACACCTGGTAACCGACATTAACAAGATGCATATATAAGAATATCCCCATCATTCCGGGACACCCTTCAGATATGATATAAATTTCGAAGTACTAAAGCATCCGGTACTTTGGATGGGGCTTGTTGGGCCCGATAGATCTATCTTTAGGATTCGCGTCAATTAGGGTGTATGTTCCCTAATTCTTAGATTACCAGACTTAATAAAAAGGGGCATATTCGATTTCGATAATTCAACCATAGAATGTAGTTTCACGTACTTGTGTCTATTTTGAAAATCATTTATAAAACCTGCATGTATTCTCATCCCAAAAATATTAGATTTTAAAAGTGGGACTATAACTCACTTTCACAGATTTTTACTTCGTCGGGAAGTAAGACTTGGCCACTGGTTGATTCACGAACCTATAACAATATATACATATATATCAAAGTATGTTCAAAATATATTTACAACACTTTTAATATATTTTGATGTTTTAAGTTTATTAAGTCAGCTGTCCTCGTTAGTAACCTACAACTAGTTGTCCACAGTTAGATGTACAGAAATAAATCGATAAATATTATCTTGAATCAATCCACGACCCAGTGTATACGTATCTCAGTATTGATCACAACTCAAACTATTTGGAATCAACCTCAACCCTGTATAGCTAACTCCAACATTCACATATAGAGTGTCTATGGTTGTTCCGAAATATATATAGATGTGTCGACATGATAGGTCGAAACATTGTATACGTGTCTATGGTATCTCAAGATTACATAATATATAATACAAGTTGATTAAGTTATGGTTGGAATAGATTTGTTACCAATTTTCACGTAGCTAAAATGAGAAAAATTATCCAATCTTATTTTACCCATAACTTCTTCGTTTTAAATCCGTTTTGAGTGAATCAAATTGCTATGGTTTCATATTGAACTCTATTTTATGAATCTAAATAGAAAAGTATAGGTTTATAGTCGGAAAAATAAGTTACAAGTCGTTTTTGTAAAGGTAGTCATTTCAGTCGAAAGAACGACGTCTAGATGAACATTTTAGAAAACATACTTCCACTTTGAGTTTAACCATGATTTTTGGATATAGTTTCATGTTCATAATAAAAATCATTTTCTCAGAATAACAACTTTTAAATCAAAGTTTATCATAGTTTTTAATTAACTAACCCAAAACAGCCCGCGGTGTTACTACGACGGCGTAAATCCGGTTTTACGGTGTTTTTCGTGTTTCCAGGTTTTAAATCATTAAGTTAGCATATCATATAGATATAGAACATGTGTTTAGTTGATTTTAAAAGTCAAGTTATAAGGATTAACTTTTGTTTGCGAACAAGTTTAGAATTAACTAAACTATGTTCTAGTGATTACAAGTTTAAACCTTCGAATAAGATAGCTTTATATGTATGAATCGAATGATGTTATGAATATCATTACTACCTTAAGTTCCTTGGATAAACCTACTGGAAAAGAGAAAAATGGATCTAGCTTCAATGGATCCTTGGATGGCTCGAAGTTCTTGAAGCAAAATCATGACACGAAAACAAGTTCAAGTAAGATCATCACTTGAAATAAGATTGTTATAGTTATAGAAATTGAACCAAAGTTTGAATATGATTATTACCTTGTATTAGAATGATAACCTACTGTAAGAAACAAATATTTCTTGAGGTTGGATGATCACCTTACAAGATTGGAAGTGAGCTAGCAAACTTGAAAGTATTCTTGATTTTATGAAACTAGAACTTTTGGAATTTATGAAGAACACTTAGAACTTAAAGATAGAACTTGAGAGAGATCAATTAGATGAATAAAATTGAAGAATGAAAGTGTTTGTAGGTGTTTTTGGTCGTTGGTGTATGGATTAGATATAAAGGATATGTAATTTTGTTTTCATGTAAATAAGTCATGAATGATTACTCATATTTTTGTAATTTTATGAGATATTTCATGCTAGTTGCCAAATGATGGTTCCCACATGTGTTAGGTGACTCACATGGGCTGCTAAGAGCTGATCATTGGAGTGTATATACCAATAGTACATACATCTAAAAGCTGTGTATTGTACGAGTACGAATACGGGTGCATACGAGTAGAATTGTTGATGAAGCTGAACGAGGATGTAATTGTAAGAATTTTTGTTAAGTATAAGTATTTTGATAAGTGTCTTGAAGTCTTTCAAAAGTGTATTGATACATATTAAAACACTACATGTATATACATTTTAACTGAGTCGTTAAGTCATCGTTAGTCGTTACATGTAAATGTTGTTTTGAAACCTTTAGGTTAACGATCTTGTTAAATGTTGTTAACCCAATGTTTATAATATCAAAAGAGATTTTAAATTATTATATTATCATGATATTATGATGTATGAATATCTCTTAATATGATATATGTACATTAAATGTCGTTACAACGATAATCGTTACATATATGTCTCGTTTCAAAATCATTAAGTTAGTAGTCTTGTTTTTACATATGTAGTTCATTGTTAATATACTTAATGATATGTTTACTTATCATAATATCATGTTAACTATATATATAACCATATATATGTCATCATATAGTTTTTACAAGTTTTAACGTTCGTGAATCACCGGTCAACTTGGGTGGTCAATTGTCTATATGAAACCTATTTCAATTAATCAAGTCTTAACAAGTTTGATTGCTTAACATGTTGGAAACATTTAATCATGTAAATATCAATCTCAATTAATATATATAAACATGGAAAAGTTCGGGTCACTACACCCCTGACCCTGCCCCAGAACTACCACTCTTCGACGGACAACTAACTGCACGATGCCCTAGTTTGTGACAACTCCAACACACACTATTCGGATACAGACATACTGAAGATTCATGCCCAACAACACCACACTTTAAACATCTTCTTGTAGCCTCAGAACACTGACCACTATGAGAAGATCGACACGTGTGACACCAATTCCCTTTACCTGATCCAGAGCCAGAACTACTCTGACCACTTTTACACTTCGATTTAAACCCACTAGACTTCTTGGATTTAGATCCTGATTGACCAGATACTTGCCCACCTTGTAGTAGCACATTACCAAACATTCTGTTTCTGGCAGCCTGAACATCACTTTCTACCATCTTAGCCATCACAACAGCTTGAGACAACAATGTAGCTGTTCTAACAAAAGTTCGGTACTCTGGCAAAATGATATTAACAAAATGCTGGATACGAGACGCTTCGTCTGGCACCCATTGTTGTACAAACCTCAGTTTATCCATATACTTCTCTACTACCTCATCGATCGTCATTTGAGGTGTCATCTTCATTTCAAGAAATTCAGTCTTGATTCGGTTCATATCAAACGGGTTACAATACTGTTCACACACCTTCCCATAAAAATGCTCCCATGTGATCATACTCACTTGCTCTTTTGGTATACTGGAAATCAAGGAATCCCACCAAATCATAGGCCTACCTTTCAATAGTCGACTAGCATATGTTACTTTCAGCTCAGGTTCACACTGACACTCTTCAAATACCCTTTCAATTTCTCGCAACCAATTGAGAGTTACGGTCAGATCAGTACTTCCAGAAAACTCGGAGGGTTTGTAATCACGGAAGTTCTTATAAGTACATCTTTTGGATGGTTGCATGTAAGGTTGTTGGAACATTTGCATTTGGTATGGGTTCATCATCATGGGATTTTGGTAAGTAAAAGTGTTTTGCGGTGGCATATAGTATTGGTTAGGTATTTGATTTTGAAACTAGTTCTGGTGCACATTAGGTATCGTTTGAGATTGCGCGGTTGGGAATCCAGGTGGTGTATCATCATTTCCAGAATGCCTCACCAATTCAAACTCATTAATTTTGGCTTCAGCCTCTTTTAGCTTACTTTCTAACTGAAGGATGTAACTATTCTGATCATCATCAGACTCAACACCCTCTTCTGGTGCTCTGAACGTTCCGGGGTTGGATGGGCCAGTTGCATTTCTATCAGTCATACCTGTGCTACAAAACAGCGCACACAAAAGCTTAGTGGATAACAGTTAGTTCAATCACTAACCCACGTATATCCTATTTTCACTTAGCCCCCACTCCCACAGACATGTTTGACTTGCCTCAGGGTTTGGGAACAAAGTACGCGCACATACTTGTTGCCAAACCATGCTTTGATACCAATTTGTAACACCGGCCATTTTTTTTAAATACACAGCGGAAGACTTTATTAACAAACACAATATTAGTCACATCATTACATTAATCCGTGTAATTATGTTTAAGTTTACACAACGGTGTTACGTTATTACAAAACATTATTTATACAAAAGTCCACATCAGAGTTGGGTTGTCAAACATGTCTTCTGCAACAGCACCCATCCCGACTAGCAGTACCTAAACCTGCAAGGGGAGAATATGTGGGGGATTAGCGCACCGCTAAGTGAATGGAATCTATCTAACAGATATAGCTTAAGCCACATACAAGCTATATACTACAACAATACATGCTAACTACCAACTAGCATACAATAAGACAATACAAGGATCGGCGGCTTGTACGAGCACACGACTCCCAGCTGATCGGGCTTGAGTCTACCGATAGTCCCTGCTACTCGATTCACAGTATAGTTATCCAGATGCAGGGGATGCATCGTTCACACTATACTCCATAATCAGTAGCCTATGGACCCAACCTCCCCTAGGCACCGTTGACCTCATACGGACTCTAACCTCTCCTAGGCACGGTCTCGAGTCCCAGTCTCCCTAGGCCCGACTGGTTCCATTCACACAGTGTACACATAATTCACATACAACATCAGGCATACTATATTATTCTAACATGGCAATTTCTACACTATGCATGGTAAAAGAGTTAACCACAGTAGCATGATATGCTACTTAAACTCTATCCGAGATAGAACCACTCACCGAATACCAGCAACTAGCTCAGATAATCTATCACTGAGCGGCTTCCTTATCCTTAACACCTGAACATAAGGCAAATCAAGTTAGTTTATGTCCGTTAACACAAAACTGCACAGTACAGAAAATCAGTCACAAAAAATGCCACAAAAAGGTCTACTTAACACTTATGCATTTTCAGAATTTACATCCTGAAAATCATAAAAACACACGGACATCATAGCAGCTATAATTCAACACTTAGTAAAATTTCACTGCCAAAGACCATCGGTCGATGGTCCCATCCATCGGCCGATCGTCAACACACCATCGTTTGATGGTCTCCCCCCAATCGGTCGATCGTCAAAATTACATCCGCTGGTCAGAAGTCATACACCATCGGTCGATGGTCTTGTCCACCGGCCGATCGTCCCTCACCATCGGTCGATGGTCAACGACCATCGGCCGAAGGTAGTTCATCAGCTGCAACAGCAACAAAGTGACGGGTTTCAACCAAAAATCACCAAATCTCGACTTTGGACACGTTTTTGACCTCAAAACTGAACACAAATCGTACATTAAACTTTTTGGAACATAAACCCACAACATTCAAACACAAACAACATCAATTTCTACCAATTTGACACAAAACCCCATTATAACAAAAACTAACTTAAAAACCAATTTAATCACAGATTTGATCAGGAAATCTTACAAACCTTACCTTGTTAGAATCACAATGACACAAGGAACGTTTCGACACCAAAATCAAGCTTCAATTCAAGATTAAATGATTTAGGGTTGAGATGAAGATGGTAAAGTTTAGGTTAGGTGAATGTGTGAGTGAGAGGAAAGTTCAGGAAACCTCAAGAAAAGAGCTGGTCACTAGCTTATATTTGTGTTAAAACACAATACCCCATCACACGCGGGTATTTACCAGTTATCTGAAATCTTTCGCACACGATTAGGTAACCCAAACGAAGTCCAATTAAAATAAACAAACCTGTTCTGGGACCCTTGTCAGAAACTAGTCACAACACAAATATAATAAAACACTAACTAAATAATTAAAATAAAAGCACTTAAGACTAAGCACAAACCCTAAAGGCAAAATAGACAACTTACAACTAGCCCGGGTTTCAGTCTGTTACAGGAAAAGCATCAAAACAATATACAAAAAATAACTATCAAAGGTTTACTAGGCCACCATCAACTAGAGAAAATAAGAGGAGATCTAAATTCAAACTAGGAGCTAAATGAAGTACATGTTTTAGAGAAGGGCATACAAAGGAAGAATGCTACAAGAACATTGGATATCCACCAGGACATCCTCTTCATGGTAGAGTTTTACAAAAGTCTTTTGCAAATAAAGCTAAAACAATTAACAGTGTTTTTGTTGACAGTGCAGTTACTGAACAATTACCACATCATGCTCAAAATCAAGATGGATCAACTAGTAATGATGTAATGGTTGCAAGAATGGACCAGTCGCAAAACTAGCTAAACTAAATGATGTTTATGATGCAACAAAACCAAAAAGATTAGACACAAAATGATGGTATAATTTCTTTTATTGCTTATATTTTCTCAAATCTTGATAATGTTTGGTTTATTGAAAATGGGGCAATGAATCATATTTCTTTTTCCTTAATATAAATGCACAATGTTCAACATCACCAAATTCCTATACTTGTCAATCTTCTCAAAAAATACAAAGTTAAAGTCTCCACCAGTCAAGCTCACTCCAACTTTCACATTGCATAATGTCTTCTATATTCTAACATTCACCTACAATCTACTATCCATAAGCACAATAATCAAAGAATCCAATCTCAATGTGAATTATAATCACTTTGAGTGCATTTTTCAGGACAACAACAAGAGAGTTGCCCTCGGGACTATATGTGATAGACTTTACATCATTCATCCAGAAGCACAATCCAAATCATCCATCAATTCAACAACATCCACTACTGCCAACAAAACACTTCTCTGGCATCTTATATTAGGTCATTGTTCATAGCACACTCTTAACAAAATAAAGGCATTGTGTCTAAACAATTGTAAATTAAATGTTTCTTATACTGGTTGTCCAGTTGCAAAGCAACATTGCCATTTTCTTCTATTACTTCACATTCAACTGTCAAGTTTGAACTAGTTCATGCAGATGTATGAGGTCCTTATAAACATCCAACAATCAATAAATGTACTTGCTTTCTCACTCTTGTTGATGACTATTCAAGGGCTACATGGACCTATCTTTTACCCTCTTAAAAACATGTCATAACGACATTAAAAACTTTCCACAACTACATTCATAATCATTTCCAAAAAACAATAAAAACACCGAGATCAGACAATGGCTCGGAATATATAAAACCACAACTTCAAATGTACCTTAATCAAATGGGAATCACACATAAAACCTCATGCCTATACACCCCACAACAAATGGCCGTTAGAAAGAAGACATATGAACATTCTTGAAATGGCAAAGTCTATTCAAATCCAAGCACAGTTTCCTTTACATTTTGGGGCTATAGCATCCTTGCTACTACTTATCTCACAAACAGAATACCATCCAGAATTCTCAATAATAAAGGTCCATATTAATTACTCCATAACACACTACCTAATCTAACACATCTTAGATCACTTGGATGCTTAGATTTTGCCCATCAACACACACCTGATAAATTTGCTTCTAGAGGCATACCCTACATATTCATAGGATACCTTGCACATCAGAAAGGCTACCTCTTGTATGACAATACCTCACAAAAATTTATCATAACCAGAATGTGATCTTTCTTGAACATGTATAACCATTCAAAACAGATACTGACTCCACTCAAACCCCTAACACATCTACCACTCATCTCACACCAATATATTTTCCAACACCAAATAACTCAAACACTTTTACTCTATCTAACACAAGTCAACAATCAATTCAATCACCATCAAATCAAACATCAACCAATACAGTACCACCAGAACCAAATTCTATCCCAAACACAACATCTACAAATCCAACATCCACTACACAACCTACCATCATAAATAGAAGAACATCCACCAGAACAATATCAATCCCTAGCAACTAGAGAATTATCACCCTTCCATATCTTCACACACAGTCAACTTTATCAATCACAAACACCTTTCCCAGTATCTGAACTATTTTAATCTTCTCACATCACAATAAAAACATTTCATTCAATCTTTAAAATTTGAATCTAAGCCCCACATATATAAACAAGCATATAAAGATAAGAGATGGGTAGAATCAATGAAATAGGAAATCACACTACTTGAATCCAATCACACATGGGGTCTTGTTACTCCTCCTGTCAATAAATCTCCAATTGCATGCAAGTGGGTATATAGGGTATATACCATGCAGATGGGTCTATAGAAAGGTTCAAAGCAAGTTTCGTGGCCAAATAATTTACTTAAAAGGAAGGTATTGACTTCAAAGAAACATTTGCTTTAGTGGAAAAAATGGTAACAGTTAGAACATTTCTAGCATTTGTAGTACAAGGGGTTTGGCAAATAAAACAACTAGATGTAAACAACGCTTTTCTTCATGGTGATTTATATGAAGATGTTTACATGGCCATACCATAGGGTTACCCTAAACCAACAAAACCAAATCAAGTATGCAAACTCAAGAAATCCTTGTATGGACTTAAACAAGAAAACAAGCAATGGTTTACCAAACTCACTTCATTCTTAGCATCATTGGATTTTATTCAGAGTTATGTTGATACTTCATTATTAACACTTCATCAACAACAAGATACAATCCACCTCCTCATTTATGTGGATTACATCATCATTACAAGAAACAATCCAAGACTGCTCAATACTGTCAAACATCAGTTACAGAACAAGTTTAACATCAAAGATTTATGATCTCTTCATTACTATCTAGGAATTGAATTCCTTAGAAACTCAAATGGTATATTAATAACACAAAGAAAGTATGCCCTAGAACTCTTGGAACATGCTGGTCTCGGTGATGAAAAACCAACAAATACTCCGATACATCCACAATAAAACCTGCAAACTGATGATCACATACCACTATCAGATTCATCACTTTATAGAACACTAGTGAGAAAACTCATATATCTCACACTAACTAGACCAGACTTATCATTTGCTGCTCAGGCTATAAGTCAGTTTAATCAAAATCCTTCAACAATTCATATGAAGGCATTACTTATTAGAGTTCTCAAATATATCAAACACTGCCTTTGTCAAGGTATATTCTTTTATTCTTCAAACAATCTCATACTCACAGCCTATTGTGATAGTGACTGGGCAAATTGTAATACATCCGAAAGATCCATACTAGGCTACTGAGTATTTTTAGGTCCAAGCTTGATATCATGGAAATTATAGAAACAAACAGTAGTCTCTCGATAATCTACAGAAGCTGAATACAAATCCCCAGTAGATTGTAATTGTGAAATAACATGGGTCAAATGCCTACTCAAAGATATTAATGTTCACTACACAAATCCAACTACCATCTTCTATGACAATGAATCAACAATTGTGCATGCCCCAAACCCTGTACATCATGCAAGGACTATGCACATAAAAATATATTGCCACTTTGTAAGGGACAAAATCAAAAATGGTCAAATATGTTCCACATTTGTTCTTTCCAAAGCTCAACCTGCTGATCTTTTGACAAATGCACTTCTAATGCGCTATTTCACAATTGCATTTCTAAGTTGCGCATGTGTGATCCATACTCATTTCCAACTTGTGGAAGGGGTAAAGGTGTTTCAAATACACCTTCACAAAGTTGTTCTCTAGTTTGTAGGAACAAATGATCAATTGGCTGATATTTTAAGTAAACCTTTAAGTAAGGAGAGACATTTTTATTTACCAAAGCATCTGATTCTCAAGCTGAGGGGGAGAAATACAAAGATGAACAACAAATGCAACCACAACAAACAACTTCTACTGCACCTTCAACAATTAAACTTACACCAGATCTCAAATATTCAAGGAAGAAAGAATTTGCTAGAAGGAATCCAAGTAGTAGTTATGATCCAAAGTTTGTTCATTTGGATGATTCTAAAAGTGATGATGATTCTGATGATAAGGATGTCATGCCAATTGCTACCGCTTTAGCAATGAGAAGACCTGCAAGGAGACAAGCCAGGGCAAAAAAGAAAGCAGAATCTGGTAAACGGGGTACAAATTGTGTTAAACAACAAAAAAAAAAGAGAAAGCTGCTAGTAGAAGAATGTTGAGTCCTGGTGAAGAAGAGATAGATGACTTGTTGAGAGAAGATGTTGCTAGTGCAGGAACGTCAGTTGAAGCCTACCCCTACCTGTAGAAAGTCAAAGAAGAATAGTTGGTTGATAAATCCGACAAGTTTAAGTTTTAAAGGTTAAAAGAGGAAAATGAATTAGCTGAGAAGTTGAATAAGTGTTTTGTTTACACGAGTTATTAATCAAGTCTTATTTTAGGCAATACTGTGAGAAGAAAGGAGAATGGAATAATTACCTTAGGTAATGCTCTACATGATCAAATCTAGAAGTCTATGGATCTGGATCAACTTCATGGTTTAGGGTTTGCTGAATGAAAATTTTTTGCTAAAAGCATAAAGAATCATCCAGGCTAGAACATCAAGTCTAAGGTACTTAAGAAGATTCATATGTTTGTTCATGTTTCATATGAGCTGCGGATGATTAAGCAAAAAGATTATGATACATACTACACAAATTATAATCTGGATAAAAAACCAAAATTTGAAGGAGTTAATCAGATTTATGAAGATGAGAACAATCCAAGATTTTCTGTTCCAGGACATTTGAAGTTTGAAGAAAATGTATATGTGTTGGAACTTGAAGGGTTGATGTACAAGGATAGAAAAGGGTTCAAATGTTTGATGAGAGTGAACAATTTCAAGGATACCGAGCCAAGCCATTTGTTAGCACTTCTTGAAAAGTGTAGATCTGCACAGAGTTTACCATTCAGAAGAAAATTGGTGAAACATCTGTTTGATAATTTGATTGTGATTAAATAAAATACAAGCCTAAGATTTAAATGTGACGACATAAGGGAAGAACAAGCAAAGCTGGAGAAGATAAGACCTGAATTTGGGCTAGGTACTTGAAGTCAAAGGAATGATGGTAGGAAGAAAAAGAAATAAGTTTGTAATGAAGATTTGAGTCTATAACTTTTATACTTATTAATATAATAGATCAAATTAATTTTTGAATTTCAATTTTAGAGTTTTGACATCATCGGATATGAGGAGATTGTTAAGAAAATCATTGTACAGAATTTGATGAGCCAAAAGTATTTTGGCTAAGTATTGTTAACCCTGGAAATAGAGTCTGGAAAGTTTCATCTGGATGATACATATTCAAGTGCATTATGAAGAACACAGGCTCTGCTGAATATTATGAAGATTTGATGACTTAACCGAATACGCTTAAATCCTTGAAGATAAGAATGAAGAGATTAAGTCTAATCTAATATCTCAGAATTACTGGTAAGATTTGATTGTGATTCTTATTTATCTTGTTTCCTTGTTTATTGGATAGTTAATTACGAGACACAAGATTAGACTTTGAGAGGATTATGTTTCCTTGAACCAAAGTCTATAAATAAGAGTTATGTTTTACATTTCAAATCCTCAATCACTCAATAATAACTTCTCTGTTATCTAATCGAATTCTTATACATTTGTGTATTCTTCAATATACTGTGTAAATCAATTGTTTCCACACTTGATAAACTATTTAATTCGATACAATTAATAGTCGTTATTTTGTTCAATTGATTACTGAAATTCTAGGTCACTTAATTGAAACTAACATTGTAATTTCACTTTTGTTTTTACTTAATGTAATTTTTAAGAATATCATTATATTACATCAATCACTATGTCATTTTATCATGGTTCATAAAACCCAAAAATACATAGATAACTTTTATGTAGTATTAAATAAAGTCTACTACTAAACATATATTGTAGTTGTGTTCATTCATACGATTACGTACATTAGACTAACTAGTGTTTTAGGATTGCAGTTGTACCTGAGTGGTAGTGGCCTGCCTCTAACACACTTGAGGTCAGGAGTTCGACTCCACTCCAGGGCAACAATTAATGCAATTCTATCCCTGCCATGTAAGGATCCACCTATGGCACCTTTCCCACATTGTGTTGGGGGGTAAAGGGGAGGGGGGTTTTACTTGGCCGTGCCCTTGGATCGGTTCAAGGTTTCCTCCCTTGCAGCGATAGGGGGCGGGTTAATATCACTGCATCGACATAGTTAAAACGGGAGATGATCGCAACGGGTGGTTAAGTCCCCCTCGGGTGATCCCAAATTCACTGTTCAAAAAAAAGACTAACTAGTGTTTTATAATTTGAGTATATATTATCAGATGTACAGTTAAAACTATCATCAGAAGGAAAACAAAATTTAGTGGTGACAATATAAAGTGCATGCAGCTTTTACTAGGAAAGCGAAAGGCAAGCAATGACATTCGGTGTTAAATTTGAAACCGAAAACAACTAGACATGTAATAAGTTTAGCTTTTATGTTGATAGTTAATAGTTATTTCACATACTCTTTAATTATTATCTCTAAAATTTAAATAATAATAATAATAATAATAATAATAAATAATAATGATAACCATATTATATAATATTAATTAATAATATAATAATGATAACAATAATACTCGTATTTCGTATTTGAAGTAGTTTTACTTAAATATACGAGTTAATTAATAAATTGAAACATGTTCATCAAAGTTATGTTTCCAAGTTACAAGGAACAATCCCCGAATGGTATCAACATGATCGGCCGGGTCATTATTTTATATGTTGCATATAAAGATTCAACTAAATTATATTTCATTATTTATATATAAATTTTCTAAACATATCCTTCATTCTTATATGTTAAAGATGTTCATGTACTCTACATAATTTTACACAAATAACATCTTAAACAGAACTCAAACTTGTAACCGGAACATTCGACTTGAAAGTTTCGCGATCAGTTGCACCGTCAAGGTTCCATTGTTGCAAGTACTCGGTACATGCATTTTGAGCTAAAATCTCAGACAAAACATGTTCTTGAACGGCGTCACAATTTTTAGTCATGTCTTCAATAAATTGAAGCGCCTTAACATGTTTCTCACACGTTACAGAATTAATAGGCTTAGCCATTTGTAATAAAAAGGTGGTGTATGATATGATATATAATATAATAAGTTGAAAGATTAATGCAAGTTGTATTTGTGTTCTGGTGAATGAGGAGTTTATAAAGCAATAATTAAAAATTTAAAAATACCATGTAAAAAAACCTCACTTGCATAAAAATCCATGATAAAACCTGCCGAATTAAGAAACCACCGTTATCTGAAATTTGAAAATATTTTACAACAACACTCAAAGATCAAAATACATAAAAACAAAGCTCCTTTAACAACAGGTAAATTACAATAAAGTCCCTAGATCCTCCTAGAGACAAAGCTTTTCGAATTACAGTACAAGAACTTCATTTGCTACAAACATAATCTTTCTGTCAACTTTCACCTAAACGCTTACATAAGACAAACATAAAACTTTATTGATACATTAATTTAAATATTACAGTTGTCACTCTTCAACTTTTATATTTTATTTATATTTATTCAAACTTAAAAACGTCGTTCTGCACTCCAGTGCGGTGCAGATGGGCTGAAATGTACGGACACAACCCTAGAATCAAGAAGTTCCATAATCGGAGTAAAACTAACACACCGTGGAACCTTATATTGATTAATCGAAGCACCTCTTGAAATAGCGTAATCCATTAACTCTTCAAACGTCCCGTTTTCAACTATCCGAATTTCTAACGGCCCAACCGAGTTATCCGCAACTCGGCTTTGTCGATAAACCGAGTTCAACGATTCCTCCATAGCCAAACAACATTGATCCAACACGTCATCACTCGGCCCATTATCAGGATCTTTAATCAACAACTCCCAAAAGATGACGTAATGACCCGGAATGGTCTTCGTGTCCGCATAACTCGTGTACTCAACAACCGTTGTGTTGAACTCTTTAAGCAACTCGGAAGCATTTTCTACGGCTGTTTGCAACTCGGTTTCGTCCGTTTTATCAGATTCAATGCTTAATAAAACGTTCTTTCGCCTAATGAATTTGAACTGTGGGGCCGAGTTATGGAAGCTTTTCACTTGTAGAATATCGCCAACTCGGTATCGGCAGAGACCCGAGTACGTTGTGATTACGAGCTCGTATTCTTTTCCAACTTCCAAATCCGCAAGATCAAGAAGATGAGGTGGCGAATCACGCGAGAATGTAATCGAATTTGATGAATCATGTGGTATGAACTCGAAGTAGCCCATATTTGGCATGATAGTGTAAGTAACTTCTGATGGTTTCACCATTGGGGTTAAATTCAGCCCGAAATAACATTCGGATGAAGCGTACATTGTACAAGTTTTTGGTAAATTGCCACTATAATAATCGAGTATCGGAATGTACTGGGCCATTGCCCCCGTAACAATCACGTCGAGATATTTGGTTTTGGGCCAAATTCGAGTAATAATTCCCTCCCAATTTCCTTCACAGCATTCTTCTCTAATGACACGGGCCAATTCCGGGCTCGGTTTCAGAATACGTGAAATACATTCACGAATTGATTGGTCTGTAATTTTCGAGCTCAATTGGCCCGTTTCGATATCACGAGCTAGTTCTGGCCAATTAAGTTGTAGAAACTTAATGGCCCGAACAAGGCCCGAGGCAAAAACAGCTCCACATCGAAGTACTTCTTCACGGTAAATAAGACCACAAAGCATTTGAGAGTACATGCTTTGAAAAGCATCGACACATAAGATGGTTTCATTCGGGCTTGTGTAAACGTTGTACGGGTCAAAAGGTCGGGTTTTGAACTGCTGGCTTTTGTAGTAGCTTGTTAAAACGGGTCGGGCCACCAACCCACTTGGGGTTTTCGCTTCCGTCTTGATGAACAAAAAGTACAAACCCTTGCCTTTGTCGAGCCCAGGCACATACCTACATGCAAAAACAACATTTTTCAATACTCAAGTAGATATTTTAGCTTATATAGTTTCTAGGTCAACATCTTTCTAGATTTGAATATATATATCCGAACATAAATATTCACTATTATTTTTTCAAATTCTTTATTTGTAACTTTGATGATAAATAATTTTTTTTACTATAAATAATTTTAATTGTGTTATATAATATTTAATAAAAATTATATGAATGAATCATGTTTTAAATGTGTTTTCATTCATATAATATAATCGAATATTATATAACACAAATAAAATATTTACCATCAAAGTTGATAAATAAAGACTTTCAAAAGTCAATAGTGAACACTTGTATTGGGACGGGGTAGTATTATTTATATTTATATGTTGCACTACAAAAAAAGTTACATACAGATTCATGACAGGCATTAGAAGGCTATAGAGCTTTTGTCTGCGGTCCATTTCTGTAGCAATAGTCGGCATCAGTTTTCTTTCACCAGCAGAAGTCCCAGAACTGACACCAGATCATACAATTTTGTTAATATTATATACATACAATACTAGAACAGGTTTGTACAAAGACGACATAAATATAATATAATCAGGTTTGTTACTATTAAAAAAGTAAATTAAAAGAAATAAACCTTGTGAGGAATTCAGAAATAGGGTGAGATGAAAGAATGGGAGAGCGATCGCCATTAGCGATACGCTGAATGTACGGTTGAAGATCATCGTAACTTATAACCGGAACTTTCGACTTGAAAGTTTCACGATCAGTTGCACCGTTAAGGTTCCATTGTTGCAAGTACTCGGTACATGCATTTTGAGCTAAAATCTCGGACAAAACATGTTCTTGAACGGCGTCACAATTCGTAGTCATGTCTTCTATAAATTGAAGCGCCTTAACATGTTTCTCACAAGCTACAGAATTAATAGGCTTAGCCATTTGTAATAAAAAGGTGACGTATGTATGATATGATATATAATAATTAGTTGAAAGCTTAATGCAAGTTGTATAAGTGTTTTGGTGAATGAGGAGTTTGTTGGAGTTGGGGTTTTATAGGGTGAAATTAGCCGAAGGAATATTGTTTTTTTGGAAGGGTTTCAGCGGAGGTTTGCATGAAAATGTTTTGTATGGATGTTTTTGTAAAGTGATGAGGGGACATGTGGGACCATCCATGTCATCATGTCTAAATGAAGTATGAACATGTGGGACCAATATATGCCACGTCTGATCCGGGTTGGAGTATGGAATTTGTCCGGATACCGGACTACACGGCTCTATTCCAGTAAAAAAAAAAAATTCTTTTATTGTTAGGGTTATTGAGAAAAGAGAGGATTTTACTTGCACTATTTGTAATGGTTGGGGAGTTGGTGGAGGGCGTGAGTTGTTTTTTGTACTTTTTGATAATTAGAACGTATGAGTTGTTTTTGTGAAGTAGTGGTGGTGTGAGTTTTTGATGTGGAGTGGAAGTATTGTGATAATGTGTTAAAATATAATTGAGATTGAGATAAGTATTAAAAAGGGATAAAAATAAAAATTTTAAAATAAAAAAACAGCAACGCACATTGCCATCCCCAAAGGAACGCCTCACTTTTTTAGTTGGGCAACGCCTTGATACGCAGAAAAAGGGGCGGCGATTGGTACCAAGTCAGCCTCCAATGGCGTGGTGGTGCACCGCTACAAGCGGTCTTATGTAGATGTATAACACTTAACCAGTTTAATATTTAAACCTTTTTCAATTTTTTTGTCAAAACACTTGAACGTATGTTGTTAGTAAGGTTTGAACATTATAAATCTTGTAAAGTAGATTGTTTATAATATAAATTTTTAAGACTTGATTAACTAATGTGATTAACTAATGCTTTTACAGATATTAAAATTTAGATTTGCAATATATAATATAAATATAAATTATATTTATGTTTATAATATTTATGAAAAATGTTTGAAAGTTGAAATATATCGTAGATATGTTATATAATTAATGATTGTTCTAGTTATGACAAGTAAAGGAAAAGCCAAGTTGCCAAACATGAATTAAATTAGTTAATCATTGTGTCAATGAAAATAATTATTTTAACTTTTAGTAATTAGGTAAGTATTATGTCTCGATCAAAGGTGGGATTAATTAGGATTAAGATTAGAATTAGGATATTCGATTATGGTTTGAAGATCAAGTGGTGATCACGCTTGATATTTTACTAGTTTTATGAGCCCGTGCGTTGCACGGCGATCATATAGATTAGTTTTCAATAGCGTAAACGATCAAATTTATAATAAATTTACAAAAAATTTTTATTATTGATAACATTAGTATTGACAACATTAATATTGAAACATTAGTGTCACAAAAGTTAGTATTTAATATAATTACAATGCAACAATCAATTGTTCTCGTTCAATGTCCTAGAGTTTCTTAAATGTTGGTAGAAGTTTTCTAATGACAGCCCTTAAGGTTGTCTTTAAGAAAAAATTTATGCATAAACTTGTGGTACATTTGTTGACTTAGTGGTAGTTATTTCCAGAAAATGAGTAGTTACTTTGAATGTACAAACAAAATTGACATGTCTAAATCCCTTAATGACAACCCTTAGGGTTGTCATTAGAAAACTTCATCATAAAAATCCTCAACAGACTCTTCAAATTTTTTATACCACTAACACTATTCAATATCATAAATATATTTGGAACAACTTAGCTCGATAGTAGCAGCTTTAAATTACCCAACACCATCATCATTAAATAACTTAATATTAACATAATAAACAGTACGATAATAACAACAGAAATAGAACATGTAGTGATACATTTATGAGCTCGTCCGTTAAAATACGTATAAGATATATAGCTATTATTATATATTTAAAGTTAATTTTTTAGAACATATAGTGATACTGATACGTTTATGAGCCCGTTCGTTAAAATACGTATATGATTGTAGATGATAGATATCTATTATATATTTAAAGTTAATTTTTTAGAACATATAGTGATATTGATACGTTTATGAGCCTGTTCGTTAAAATACGTATATGATAGATATCTATTATATATTTAAAGTTAATTTATATTATTAATATCTTTACTTTATATCGGTTATACGGAAGTATGTAATATCTAATTCTCCAAGTTTATTCAGGGGAAGTTTAACATAGACTAAAAAATCAATTCGTAACATATCTCAAGAAAAAATAAATAAACAAATAAATAAAAATAATAGGGGTGATATCTCCGACTTTGTTCTTGGATTTTGTTAAAAAAAAAAAAATTCAAATAAAATAATAGGGGTAATATCTCTTTAATTTATCCAAGCCTGTAATTTATCAAGTCTCGGAGTAACCACTTTGACCACCTAATTGATTTTGAGCAATATTTTAATATTTTTGAGCAATCTTTTATAATAATGATTATTTTATTTTTTAATGTAGTTTAATAATAAAATGACACGTAGGATTAGTTTAATCAACAAAATTACACGTAGGATTATTTAATTAACTTTAATTGAGAAATTGACACGTAGGATTAATGGCACGGGCTTTATAATAATGTATAGATAGATGCTGGCTGCAAATTACTCAACTAGTTGGATGTTGGTGACGATAACAACTTTAATTAACAAGTTAATATCCAAAAGGGTTTTGGCTTAGTAGTACTATGGAATCTCGTTATTTTTTGATATTACAAGTTCGAGTCCGGTCATGAATAGAAAGTGTATGTTTGTTTGCTGTTAAAAAAAACTAGTTAATATAGTATAAAATAACAAAAGATACGGTAAAGTTATATTTTATTAAATGCAAGTTATATAAGGATCAAATTAAAATGCTTCATCATTTGAGACCGAAATGGTAATATTTTTTGAACTTCTTGTGGTTGGTTTGTAAATAAATAAGTATATAATGTGGCTCATGTATTATCTTGATTTCTATTGTGGCCTTTTTGTTAGTTATGATTTTTTCAGGGTCATATATTTTATTTATATTTTGTTTTCATTTATTCATTTTGAAAGAAAAAAGTATATGTTCGTTCTTGTACGCGTTTGTAACATTAGAATGAAAGGACCCGTTCATATACATTATAAACGATTCACAATAGTTGATTACATCGCGAAGTATTTGACCTCTATGATACATTTTACAAACATTGCAGTCGTTTTTAAAAGACAAATTTTCTTTACATCGAAATTTGACAGGCATGCATACCATTTCATAATATCCACTATCCAACTATAAGTTGACTTAATAATAATCTTTGATGAACTCAATGACTCGAATGCAACGTTCTTCGAAATATGCCATGAAAGACTCCAAGTAATATCTTTAAAATGAGCAAACGCACAGCGAAAGATTTCTTTAATACCTGAGAATAAGCATGCTTTAAAGTGTCAACCAAAAGGTTAGTGAGTTCATTAGTTTATCATAATCATTCATTTTTATCATTTTAATAGACCACATGAATTTCATTTCCAGTTCTCATAAATATACATCCCATGCATAGAGACAAAAATCATTCATATGGTGAACACCTGGTAACCGACATTAACAAGATGCATATAAGAATATCCCCTATCATTCCGGGAAATCCTTCGGACATGATAAAAACGATTTCGAAGTACTAAAGCATCCGGTACTTTGGATGGGGTTCGTTAAGCCCAATAGATCTATCTTTAGGATTCGCGTTAATTAGTAGATCGGTTTACTAATTCTTAGGTTACCAAGCAACAGGGGCATATTCGGCTTCGATCATTCACCCATATAATGTAGTTTCAATTACTTGTGTCTATTTCGTAAAACATTTATAAAAATTGCGCATGTATTCTCAGCCCAAAAATATAAAGGGTAAAAAAAACAAATGAAACTCACCATACTGTATTTCGTAGTAAAAATACATACAACATCATTGAACAAGTGCAAGGTTGGCCTCAGATTCACGAACCTAAATTAAGTATTAAGTATATATATTTATATGATGGTCAATATTTGTATAGAAATTTAGGTCAGGTCATACTGTACCACAATCCTAATGCTCGAGTCTAGTATGCAAAAGTCAACAAAAGTCAATTTGACTCAAAATGATTTCCAAAATTTATACATGATTATTATATAGTTTAAATATCGTCGTTTTATATTTTTAAATATTTTTAAAAGATTTTATTAGAGTAAATAATATAATTCATTTATTATTAAAATTTATATAATAAAAATATACTTTTATATATCTTAAGTAATAAAATTTATAAAATTCATTTAATATAATATGATAGGTAGTATTAACGTAATTATATTACACATAGTAAAATATCTTTGTATTACATATTTATTTTGATAGAATAACATTGATAACAATAATAAGTAAAACTTGTATTATTTTGTAATAATAATTATTATTATTCTATTAATAAAAATATCAATATTTATATTTACTAAAAGTGATATTATGAATAAACGATAATTCTAATTATGATAACTTTAATATTTACGATACTTTTTAATATTAACTTTAAAATAATAACTCTATTTAAAATGATAAAAATAATGATATTTTATAATAACAATGACATTTCTATTAAAATGATAATTTTCGTTAAAATGATAGTTTTAATACTAACGATACTTTTAATAATAATAATAATAGTAATAATAAGAACGGTAATTTTATCTAAATCAATATCTTACAATATTTTAATTTCATCATGATACTCATACTCATTATTTCCTAATCGTTTCGTTTAATCGACTTTTATATCGTGTTCATAATAATGATAATAATAGTAATCAAAATAATTAGGTGTTACTAATATTAGTTTTAATTACAATAATACTAATAATGATAATTACTATGACATTATTAACGATAATACTAATAATTATTTTAATGATAATATAATAATAATAATAATAACAATAACCACTTTTAAATAATGATATATATATTAATAATGATAATAATAATAATAATAATAATAATAATAATAATAATAATAATAATAATAATAATAATAATAATAATAATAATAATAATAATAATAATAATAATAATTAGATAATAATAATAATACTAATTATAACTTTAACGATAATAACGATAGTAATAATAATAAAAATAACAATTTTTAATGATAAATCCTTTTATTGATAAAGATAATAATAATATTAATAATAAGATAAAACTAGAACGACGATAATAACGACGATAATAATAATCCTTTTTACAAAAATTCAATTGACTATAACTTCTAATCCGTTCATCGAAACCATTCGATATCTAAAAGAAAAGTACTTAATTTTTCGCTAGCTTTCCAACGACATGCATATCTTATACCTTATCTCAACCGCATATGTAACTAATTCAGGATTCAAATAACATATCTACAGGCAATATCAAAAGTACAAGCATGCATAATCCTATATTCTCGAGCACTAGTCAGGGATGCACTATTAATATGTGTAAGACCTGGATTCTAATTCTGCCCAGTCGCGCGCCGCGCGGGGTCATGGCGCGCCACGCCATATGTCGCTGGCAGACCCCTTTGGCTATTTTAGAGTTTTTAAAAGGGTATTTTGGTCTTTTCACATTTGTGCCAGATTTGGGGACTTAACCTCATCCACCCATTTCATTTATTCATTTCTTTTTCCTTTTCTTTTCATATTCCTCTCAAGAACTGAAACACCCATTTGATTCAAAGGGATTTTTGGAAAGGAAGAAGCGAGTTTTGATCTTTGGCATAGTTGACAAGTTTGTTCCCCTCGTTCTTAGCTTCAAGGTGATACTAGTGGTAAGCTCTAACTCCGAATTTCGTTTTGTGTTCATCATTCAAATTTGGAGCTTTTGATTGTATGATTCATAGATGGAACCCATTTAGTTGTTAATTGAAGATTAACACCAAGGTTCGGGTTTATAAGTGTTAAAGGCGGGTTTTGGGTTGGTTGACGATTTGGCCTTGATTAGGCTTTAATCTTGAGTTTAATCACTAGGTTTAGTGATTATGGAAGTGTTGGAACCACTTTAGGTGAATTTGGGTTGACTAATTTTGACTAGAGTCAAAATTAGGGTTTGGTGATGATTATGATCCAATTGTCGATTTAATGAGGTTTATAAACTTAAAATGTATTAAGTTGAAGTATAAAACCGAGTTAAATATGTTTTGGTGTCAAAACTCGCTAACGGCGCGATGTTGACTCCTTTGGGTCAAAATTAGGGTTTAAGTGTCATTATGGGCAAGATAGATGTTTAACACCTATGATTGGGTTTAATTGGCATATTAGGACCATTCTCTCTTGTGTTAGTGATTATTGGTTAGTTTGGGCACGGTTTGTGCTTGGAAGTGCATTTGGGTCAAAATGGCACTAAGTGTCGAATTGGGTTGGTTTGTAAGTCAACCCTAATTGTGTTGCTTGTTTCGTGATAATGGAATAGGTACTTTCCATTGACGAGTCGCGGATTACTTGGAAGCATTCATCAAGACTTCAAGGTGAGTGTTAATATCCTATGTGCATATGTATGTGTAGGATGGGTGCGGGTCGGGTGAAGTGATTCTCGGCTATAGAGCTCACTTCACATATAGGTGGATTTGATGGACTTGTGTATGGGTCCAATTGGCACGGTTGTGCATTTTGGTTGACCACCTTTGGCGAAGTACACACTTTGGATGTATGTTATCACACGTGGTTGTGAGTGGAATAAGTATACATGTATGTATATAATGTATTTATTTGTAGGAACGGATATGTGTTGTCCAAGTTAGTGATATATGTCGTTGTACACTAACGACCTTTATGAACGGATGTATGTAGTCCGAGTTAGCGATATATGTGTTGTATGCTAACGGTTTTATGAATGGATATGTGTTGTCCAAGTTAGTGATATATGCGTTGTACACTAACGATTTTATGAATGGATATATGTTGTCCAATTTAGTGTTATATGTGTTGTACACTAATGATTTATGAATGGATATGTGTTGTCCAATTTAGTGTTATATGTGTTGTACACTAACGATTTTATAAACGGATATGTGTTGTCCAAGGGTTAGTGATATATGTGTTGTACACTAACGGTTGTTATAAACACCGATGGGAAATTCGAGTACCATTCCTTTTTACGATTGGTTAACCTTGGGCGTTTATATATTGTTGTATATATATATATATATATATATATATATATATATATTGACGTATTGTTGTGATGTAGCTAACCCTCCGGGTGTAGCTTATTTGGCGTTATTCACATCGTCGTTGGTGAACTTATATTTTGTTGATATCTTTAGCTTGTTGCTTAGAGATCGTACGGTATGCTTAGTGTAGTTGCCTTATTCATGGATGCTTCGGTATGCGGTATTTGATATTGGTGTGGCATGTCCATTTTATACATATATATGTATGTAGTATATTATCACTCACTAAGCGTTAGCTTACCCTCTCGTTGTTTACATTTTTATAGATTTGCTTGGATGCGGTGGCTCGGGTAAGCGTGGGAACTAGTGGCTCGCGTAGTAGCTTTAGAAGGCTTGCTTTTGGATTAATTAGGATTGGGTAGCGTATCCCCAATCGCCATGCTCGACTTTATTTTGTGTTAAAAATCATGTGGTTGAAAACTTGTATTTTGGTACGGAAGTCGTAAAACGGCCGATGTGGGCCCGGTCTCGTAAGACCCATTTTATTATTGGAACGTGTTAGTTTTAACTATTGTAATATGTTGTGAAAACCGTTTGATCTAAATGTGTCGGGAAGTCGAAGATCTTTTTCACAAAAAAGGAAAAGTTGGGCAGGCCGTTTTGGCGCGCCGCGCCACTATGCTGTACAAAAATATTTTTTTTTATTTGCATATTTCGATTGCATATGGTTTGGGTTGTTACAAGTGGTATCACAGCATGGTCTAAGGGATTTAGGTGACTTGAGATAGGTGCCTAGACTTAGACTTGTGTGTGTGCTTAATTTGTTGTGGGACTTGTAGGAATTACGGGTCGGAATGGGTTATAGTTAGTGCCTTGTTTGTAGGTGGACTAATGTTTATATTAGTAATGCGGATATTATTAATATGTCATTGTGTTGTGATAATAATTCTCGCGTGTGATGTTGTCGTGTAGAATTTATTTGTGTTTGTTTATGTCATCAAGCGAGGCGGTCGTTGTACTAACAAGTTGATACGGCGTGTATGCGTAATAAGGACTTGCAAACCTTATTACGGGTGCAAATCATGTCTAACAAGTGATGTACGATGAGTGTTTAGCAAGATGGGGCGGTGTTGTGTGTGTGGTCTATACGTTCATGATCTAATCGTTTGCATTCCTTAGAATGAAAACAGAAGATGGATGCGGAACGAGTGAGCCTATTCACGAAGGGAAGGATGAGTTAACGTTAAAGATTGAGGCTGTGTTTGAACAATATGTCTCGGTTTTCACCGGCAAAGTTAGAGAAGTAACCAAGGAGTTGGTCGAAGGACAAATGACGGAAATGGTCCGAGACCAAGTGACTAAAGTTGTAAAGGAAGAGTTTGAAAAGAGGTTTCCCAAACCTCTAGGTAGTGATGATGAAGATGTACTTGCAAGGTTAGGATTATATGGTGCTCATGGTAAGAGGGCACGAAGTACGCCTGAAGGCGTCGGGAATGTGAAGAAGACGAGTAAGAAGGGTTGCAAGCTCACGTGCTTTAAGTGTGGGGAACGGGGTCATTTGGCACAATATTGTACGGTGGTGCCGTTGGGCTCAATCAGGTGTTTCATTTGCCGGATGGAGGGACACCGGAAGTCAGAGTGTTCCGAATCGCATGACGATCGGGTTAGGAGGTTAGAGCGCGAATACATGATGGGAAGTGGAGCACGGAAGCCCAACAGTTCTACATCAGGTACTTTTAGTACAAAATTATATGTTGTTCGTTTGTAATAACATGCGGAATGTGCGTAAGTCTTAGCTAAACTTTATTCTCCGTTGGAGATAATTCGTAGCAAGCGGGCGGTTTACATTTATGGTTCCGGTTTGCTCTCAGTAGAGTGTATAAGTGGTGTGTTGTGCCTTGATCCTATGGTGCGAATCCTTGGGTGCTTAGGCATTTTGGTTGGTATCGGGTCGTTAAGATCGTTCGAGTGAGACCCTTAAGGTCTCAATTGTGTTGTGCATGTTATTGATATGGGTGACGTTCCTAATGGAAGTACCCTATGGTGACTTTGGATTGTCGGGCGAAGGGCGTAAGACTTGGCGTAACCAAGTATTCCTTAGTATTTGGGAAATGTTTCTAACAAGCCATGTAAATGAGTTTTGGTGTTCGGATGTTAGAGCGTGTTCGCTCTCGTGTTGAAGTTGATGAACCATGAGGTTCGATGGGTGGGATGAAACCCGAGAAATTGAGTGTTTTGGATCTCGATGTATGTTAGTAAAGGAGTCTACGTGACGCGACATTAGGTGCCTCTTTCATACCTACTAGCGTGGTGTTCGACTCCGTTTGTGTTGCGGTTACATTGTACTTAGGGTACCGAAGTGAAACCCTTAGGTTCATGAGTGATCGGGTGAAATTTGACAAACTAAAGCAATTGGATGATTGCGAGTGTAAAGTTCGTGTAATTTGTGGTACACTTTTCGTTCGAAGTGTTTAAGGATAGGTTAGGATCCTTGGTATGCTCAAAGTTGGAGCAAGATGTGGAGATGGGTCGTGTGAACCCAAATGTTTGTAAAGTCTACCTTTGGTAGCTTTGTACGGTTATACGAGTTGTGGATATGGAACGTAGTTCCAAGTGGGGGAGTTACACTCCCGCACGACGAGGCTTTAGGGTGAGATTTCGGATAATGCTTATGGTAGATCCCAAACTTGTGTTGAGACCTAGTTTTGGTCGATTTGTGGGGGAGTACAACTTTGGTTAAAATTGTACTTATGATTTTTGGATTCGTAGATTATCACCGAGGTGGTAATGTGGTAAATCTCATTGAGAGATAATGGACGTGTTGGGCGAGCAGGGTGAAATCCCTCGGTTGAGGGATGTGTGTATCGGATTCTCTTTTAGAGAACTATTGTTGGGTACCTATGTTTGATATAGGCGGTTCTTGCTCGATTGTATGAATGGTTAGTGGTATCCGTTAGGATTCACTATGGCGTAGCAGAGCGCGATGTTACGCTACTCATTGTTCGAGGCCAAAAGGGCGTTGATTGATGAAGCATGACCTTCGGGGTCCGCTGACTTCATCATGGTATTGATTGATTGGTGAAGCATGACCTTCGGGGTCCGCTAACTTCATCATGGGAGTATGTGATTGGTGAATCATTACCGTTCGGGGTCCGCTGACTTCATCATGGGAGTAGTGATATATCGGTGAAGCAAGACCGTTGACGGGGTCCGCTGACTTCATCCGGTGTTGAGTGATCTATCGGTTGTTTTATACACCGATGGTGGGGTCGTAAGGACCGTGTGGTGTGATCTATCGGTTGTTTTATACACCGATGGTGGGATCGTGAGGACCGTGTTGTGTGATTAGTGATGCGATAGCCGTGTTTCACTCACATGTTGTTACGGGTGTGACAATAGTCAATTTTGTACACCTTAGGATTAGCGTTGCCATAGTCGTTTTAGGTGCTTTTAGGTTTAGCCATTGCTTATGATGTTAGGATAGTGGCGTATTGGTTGTATTGCGCACTACAAAGGATGTTTAGTGGTAAGTGTAATCCGTAAGGATTCATGTGGTTCGATCCTCAACGTTCGGATTGTTGACTTTAGGTTGAGACATGGTCGCTTTTAGCGTTGTCCTTGGTAAAGGTACGCTAAGGAATTGATATCTCGATACGAGATTGGTTGAGTTTTTCCCGATATGGGGAAAAGACAGGTTTTAGTGCTCGGATAGTGGTTTTGATAAATCGCGGGTGGCAATTTTAGTTGTTAAAGGTGATTCATTAGGAAGAATTGTCTAGGAAAGTTCGGATTGGGACTTATGTTTGAGGACCATTGAGTAGGTCCGGATTGGTTAAGTGGTGAAGATCACGAGGACGTGATCGAGTTTAAGTGGGGGAGAGTTGTAAGACCTGGATTCTGATTCTGCCCAGTCGCGCGCCGCGCGGGGTCATGGCGCGCTGCGCCATATGTCGCTGGCATACCCCTTTGGCTATTTTAGAGTTTTCAAAAGGGCATTTTGGTCTTTTTGCATTTGAGCCAGTTTGGGGACTTAACCTCATCCACCCATTTCATTTATTCATTTCTTTTTCCTTTTCTTTTCATATTCCTCTCAAGAACTCAAACACCCATTTGATTCAAAGGGATTTTTGGAAAGGAAGAATTGGGTTTTGATCTTTGGCGTAGTTGACAAGTTTGTTCCCCTCATTCTTAGCTTCAAGGTGATACTAGTGGTAAGCTCTAACTCTGAATTTCGTTTTGTGTTCATCATTCAAATTTGGGGCTTTTGATTGTATGATTCATAGATGGAACCCATTTAGTTGTTAATTGAAGATTAACACCAAGGTTCGAGTTTATAAGTGTTAAAGGCGGGTTTTGGGTTGGTTGACGATTTGGCCTTGATTAGGCTTTAATCTTGAGTTTAATCACTAGGTTTAGTGATTATGGAAGTGTTGGAACCACTTTAGGTGAATTTGGGTTGACTAATTTTGACTAGAGTCAAAATTAGGGTTTGGTGATGATTATGACCCAATTGTCGATTTAATGAGGTTTATAAACTTAAAATGTATTAAGTTGAAGTATAAAACCGAGTTAAATATGTTTTGGTGTCAAAACTCGCTAACGGCGCGATGTTAACTCCTTTGGGTCAAAATTAGGGTTTAAGTGTCATTATGGGCAAGATAGGTGTTTAACACCTATGATTGGGTTTAATTGGCATATTAGGACCATTCTCACTTGTGTTAGTGATTATTGGTTAGTTTGGGCACGGTTTGTGCTTGGAAGTGCATTTGGGTCAAAATGGCACTAAGTGTCGAATTGGGTTGGTTTGTAAGTCAACCCTAATTGTGTTGCTTGTTTCGTGATAATGGAATAGGTACTTTCCATTGACGAGTCGCGGATTACTTGGAAGCATTCATCAAGACTTCAAGGTGAGTGTTAATATCCTATGTGCATATGTATGTGTAGGATGTGTGCGGGTCGGGTGAAGTGATTCTCGGCTATAGAGCTCACTTCACATATAGGTGGATTTGATGGACTTGTGTATGGGTCCAATTGGCACGGTTGTGCATTTTGGTTGACCACCTTTGGCGAAGTACACACTTTGGATGTACGTTATCATACGTGGTTGTGAGTGGAATAAGTATACATGTATGTATATAATGTATTTATTTGTAGGAACGGATATGTGTTGTCCAAGTTAGTGATATATGTCGTTGTACACTAACGACCTTTATGAACGGATGTATGTAGTCCGAGTTAGCGATATATGTGTTGTATCCTAACGGTTTTATGAATGGATATGTGTTGTCCAAGTTAGTGATATATGCGTTGTACACTAACGGTTTTATGAATGGATATATGTTGTCCAATTTAGTGTTATATGTGTTGTACACTAATGATTTATGAATGGATATGTGTTGTCCAATTTAGTGTTATATGTGTTGTACACTAACGATTTTATAAACGGATATGTGTTGTCCAAGGGTTAGTGATATATGTGTTGTACACTAACGGTTGTTATGAACACCGATGGGAAATTCAAGTACCATTCCTTTTTACGATTGGTTAACCTTGGGCGTTTATATATTGTTGTATATATATATATATATATATATATATATATATATATATATTGACGTATTGTTGTAATGTAGCTAACCCTCCGGGTGTAGCTTATTTGGCGTTGTTCACATCGTCGTTGGTGAACTTATATTTTGTTGATATCTTTAGCTTGTTGCTTAGAGATCGTACGGTATGCTTAGTGTAGTTGTCTTATTCATGGATGCTTCGGTATGCGGTATTTGATATTGGTGTGGCGTGTCCATTTTATACATATATATGTATGTAGTATATTATCACTCACTAAGCGTTAGCTTACCCTCTCGTTGTTTACATTTTTATAGATTTGCTTGGATGCGGTGGCTCGGGTAAGCGTGGGAACTAGTGGCTCGCGTAGTAGCTTTAGAAGGCTTGCTTTTGGATTAATTAGGATTGGGTAGCGTATCCCCAATCGCCATGCTCGACTTTATTTTGTGTTAAAAATCATGTGGTTGAAAACTTGTATTTTGGTACGGAAGTCGTAAAACGGCCGATGTGGGCCCGGTCTCGTAAGACCCATTTTATTATTGGAACGTGTTAGCTTTAACTATTGTAATATGTTGTGAAAACCGTTTGATCTAAATGTGTCGGGAAGTCGAAGATCTTTTTCACAAAAAAGGAAAAGTTGGACAGGCCGTTTTGGCGCGCCACGCAGGCCTTTGGCGCGCCGCGCCACTATGCTCTACAAAAATATATTTTTTTTATTTTCATATTTCGATTACATATGGTTTGGGTTGTTACAATATGTAAAAATTAAATTATGAGTACTCACGTATCAATATTGAGATTCAATATTGCAGGAAAGGTACGTAGACGCAACGGAGATGATAAACACTAGATTGACCTCACGAGCATAACCATGAACCATACCCACCACCTCCATAGCTATAACCCATAATTTTCTTAGCCTAATCCTACTCGAAAAACCCGCCTTGAAACTACCCGAACAGCACTCCGTCGTAGTATTTTATGTATAAATATTACTAATCTTAATACTCCTACTAATAATAATAATAATAATAGTAACAATAATAATAATAATAATAATAATAATAATAATAATAATAATAATAATAATAATAATAATAATAATAATAATAACAGAGGGAGTAATACATATCGATGTATATGTGTGTGTGTGTAAACTGAAACGAATTCGCTGGATTTAAAGACTTGACCCCTCATCACAAGCCATGCGATCGCATGGTTTATGTGCCTTGGGGCCATGCGATCGCATGGGCTCCTTGGCCAGCTCATATACACGATCAAAAGGGCTGCCGACACTTTTATATATTTATTTAATATATATTTATTTAATTTATATAATTACTTATATATTATATTATATTTATATGTATAGTTAACTTAAAATTTGGGTTCCAAAGTCTCGTACGTTGTCACTCGACTAGTGTCTCGATTTCGGTGTGTCGAATGACGTTTCGTACGCTGAGAAACTAGTCTTTCACGTTAAATGACTCGTACCCTTATCAAAAGATAGTCTTAAATCATTAACAAACAATATTACACAAAGTGTAACCTATGCATTTGAGTGTTGTGGTTATTTGCTTCTATAAATCAAAGTCTCGTTTGATTATTAAAATACGTTTAATAATATCGAAAAGTTTTAAATTATACATTAACGCGTTTGTAATATATATATATATTTTTACTTAAAATATAATTTTGTATATCTCATATATAATTGAAATATCTATCTAATTATATTTCAAAGTTCAAAACGTTTAAGTAACTGAAATATCATGTCGTATCACGTTTTACGTTTTTGAAACAATATATATATATATATATATATATATATATATATATATATATATATATATATATGTAATTTATAATACAAGCTTTAATTAGTTCCTTAAAACCTATGAACAATTTATCTTATAAGACGTTTCACTAATAAAGTTCTTTAAAAATTGTTTTTGTACGTTTGAAACAATATTAAATAAATATGAAAACTTTGTTTTCCAAAACTAAGTATATTAAAGAATCATTTTGCTAAAAAGGTTATATTATTAGAAGTTGTTATATCGTAAAACATTTTAAAGAAGTAAGATTAAATATACTTTTCGTAGGTTTCAAGTTTTTAACGTTTGTTGGTGCAACGTGATATAAAGTCTAAAGGTTAGGTAAACGTATAAAATCGTTTTAATGTAAAACGTTAATTTACTTAACTTGTCGATATCCATCTTCTAAGTTATCTATATTCTACAATCTTACTTCCACGTTAATTAATATACAAGTTTAATAGTTTATCTAATCAAAAGTCACGAGACAATTATTGTAAAGCATAAATTGAAAATCAAACGGGAATCTCCACTAACCCTAGTCTAGTTCCCGTTAATTGATACTTTTGTTCTTTCTAATAAATCACTTTACCAATTATTCCGAATACCGTTAAAAAGGAAAGGTTTCCTAAGTCAAAGTGGACCTCTTAACAGAGACTTAACAGAGACCTGTAATCATACAATGTATCTGATAAATTAATCATTTGATATTATTTTCTAATTCCGTCGATAAACATATTGAAACAAATACGTTCATGTAAAGTATTATACGTTTAATACTTTGTTAATATTTTCAAGTTATAATATATATATATATATATATATATATATATATGTATATATATATATATATATGTATATATATATATATATATATATATATATGTATATATATATATATATGTATATATATATATATATGTATATATATATATATATATATATATATATATATATATATATATATGTATATATATATATATATATATATGTATATATATATATATGTATATATATATATATATATATATATATATATATATATAAATATATAATCATATCCATTTATGTATTGGTTCGTGAATCGTCGAAACTTGGTCGAGGTTAATTGAATGTATGAATACAGTTTAAAATTCTTAACAAACTTTGCTTATCGTGTCGGAATGATGTAAAGATTAAAGTTTAAATTTAGTCGGAAATTTCTGGGTCGTCACAGTACCTACCCATTAAAGAAATTTCGTCCCGAAATTTAATCGTGGTCGTCATGACTAACCATAAAAATGTTTTCATGACGAATATAGGTCGATACATAGATTTTTATCTTTATTGAGTAATATGAATAAAATAATTTGATTTTGTGAAGAGTATGAGTGAAGCTATCACCAAAAGAGTGAATTGAATAGGTATAGATTCGTCATATCTTTTGACGTAGATAGGATTGATTTTCAAGTTCAAGAGATTTGGAAAAAAAAAATCTTCGTAATAAGATTTGATTCTCCGATAACCAAGGGAATTAGGATCCGCTTTAAATGCGATCATCCATTTTGATTGCTCTGTCGGAGATTTTACTATAAATCCACCTCCTTCGTTTCCTTACAACTCACACCTTCTATTCTTTCTCCCTCAACTCATATTTTAAAGTATTCGTCAATATGCTCCATCCAGTTCTGATTCTCGATATACTTCTAACTTTCACATCGGTCATTCTTTCTTTTCATCTACCGCTGGAAGAATCTATTTACTTCTACTATACTCTTGGGTTTATAGTGTTTCTAGTTCTCCCGTGTCTTTATATTGCTATATGCATTGACATATACGGTTTATAATTTCTGGGTGGTTGTTGGGTTTTATATCTTCTCTTATATTTCGATGTCCCTGCTTCTGTCTCCCATAATCATTGTCATCCCCAGTTAATGCTTTCTTTTATTTGCTGCGATTTATACCCCAATTTCTGTTTCAGAGCTTTGTCCTTTCGTTTCTTCTTCTTGCGAATAAGTTCCACTTATAATGGTCCATAATTCGCCGATATGAATTTTGGAATGAACATTGTTAATGTTCTAAGAAGGAAATTGTAATGGCACGATCTTGACTTGTCAAATTACTAGAATATCTCAGAAAAGACCGAATCATCAAGAAAAATATTTTCTTGATATGTTAGAGGTTAAATAGAATACAAGAGTCGTGTAACATAGCACATGATGACGTTATGATCTGTGAATCATCATGTTCCATTTTTAGAAAATCATCATGAATTACTGTAATATAATCACGTCGATCAAGTGTCATTATATTATACTAACTCATACTTCAGTTCCCAACACTACTTCAAAAATATTCCTATGTTAAACTCGAATGTTTCAGAATTTAGAAACTAAAATAGTTTCTTTTATGATGTAATACAGATAGTGCGAAAAGGTAAATAATTTCAGATAAGAAAATTTATGAAAATATCTTCAGAAATATGGAGGATATTTATAATGAAAGATACGATGATATCTTAGAATTTCTAATATCAGAGGATGATGAAGAATATTGTCCGCAGGGGTTTAGAGTCATGAGCAAGGTATTCGTTAATGACTTCAGCAGGTACTAAATCATTTGGATTCTTTGAAGGCAGGTTTAGTCTTTGTGATTTGTCCACAGGCTCCTTCATACTTTGCTCAATCCGGTTTCCAGTTTCAAAACTTCTCTTTTTCTGAGTTTTGCCAATAAACTATTCTTTATCATCAAACTTTTTACTGTTAAGATCATTTACAGTTGTTGCTGATTCGTCAGCATTTCAAGAACTAGTTCGCAGTTCAAGGTGTTTTTCAGAAACTTCACATTCAAAGTATGTAAATCCAGGAGATAGACGTTGTACGTACACATATAACTGTTATAACGACCCTCATTTTTCCATTCTAAATTTTTCCAATATTAAATGCCCAAACAATATAATTAAAACTTAATGATTAAACTTTAATCAACAATTATTAAGTGTTAAGAGTTATAAAACATATTAATTAACTTTGTACAATAATTGATAAGTTAATAAAAGATGAAAATAATAAACTGTTAGTCGACACTCACTGCTAATTAAAATTTATGCATTTATGTAATATTATAACTAATAACCTATAAGTAATAAATAAAAAGTGACATTTATATAAATAATAAAATAATTGGGAACTAAATAAAAAAATATATATATACAAGTCATGAATTAGTAAAAAGAAAATAATACTTATCATGTAGTAAATGTAAAAATAATAATAATAATAATAATAATAATAATAATAATAATAATAATAATAATAATAATGAGACTAAAGAATCTTAAACAATTACATCCTTATGTTGACTAAAAAATAAAATAAAATATATATATATATATATATATATATATATATATATATATATATATATATATATATATATATATATATATATATATATATATATATAAACTAGTACCACCTATTGTTGACTAAAAATTATAAAATAAAATAAAATCATGAATTAGAACATCCTTATGTTGACTAACACTCTAATACTTGCACTATATAAACACCACTAGACTCCTAGTTTCTCATTTACAAATCACACCAAAATCCTCTCTCAAAAAAAATCTCTCCCTCTCCCTCTCTTGTGGTATTCGGATCTTCAAGCTTGTTCTTCGTGTTCATCAAGATTTTCAAGCGTGGTCTTCAATATTTGGGTTATTTGATCTTCATCACCAAGTTTTCTTCTTGTTTCTTGTTAATCTTCATCATCATTAACAAGGTATGATCCAAAATCTTAAAATTTTTAAATCTTTCTTTCAATTCATGTTTATATTCATAATCATATTCGTGCATGATCTTAACATTCATATTATTTAGATCATCAAAACCCTAAACCCTAATCATTAAAATACTACTTTAATTAACTAACCCTAATTAATGAAACCCTAATACTACTTATAATATTAATTAACATGTATACACTATTACTATTACTAACACCTATAACCTACTACTTATGTTATAACACATAAAAACATTTTGGGATATGTATTAGAGATGTATAGATCTTCGAACTTTCTTGACGAATGGTTTCTACGAAACTCTAGGCGGAAGGGTTTGGATTTCCGATTTAAAGGATCCTATAGCTCAAGCCCCTAGACCTGAAATGGCCATTCGAAGGGAAAAGGGGTGATTGGAAGCTTATCTAATACGGCAAGTATCCTAAAATGGAAAACACTCTTAAAGTAGAAACTTTCTCTTTATAGAAACTTACTAAGATAAGAAATCTACTAAAAGTGGAAACTTTCTAAAAATAGAAACTTACCAGGAAAGGAAACTTAGTAAAACGAACTATACTTACAACACTATCATACTTAAACATCTACTTAAACTTAGGCAAAAATACTTACTACTCTTAAATGTCAATAGGTTGACTTTTCTGCTCACTCATCCAACTTTCTATTCCGAGGAATAACTATCTCTCTACTTACTAAGGTGAATTCATAGCCCCACTCTTTATTGCTAGCAAACTTACTTACTTTTATTGGGGTGAGACACATGCTGTTTTTACATTTTACAACTTAGACACAAGTACCAAACTACTAAACTATGCTATACCCGGCTATGTCCGACTAAGTCCCTACAGTGATATTTTTAATTGCTCGTTGAATGCATGCTTAAATATTGAGGGTAGGCCTATCGGGAGTAACGTCCCCGATACATTTGACTAAGTCTTTGTATTTCTTAATAATGAAATTAAACCGACAAGTATAAACTACAACTTGTCTTTGGGGCAAACTTGAACGTTTAGTCTAAATATCACGCATTGGCATAACTTTTGGATCTGTGAGATCTACTTTTTGATCCTGCGGGAGATCAACTTTACAAACTAAATCTTGTGGTCTAAAACAACGATCAAACTTATTTGTTAAACCTATAAACTACACTCAACCTTTTTGATTGACACTTTAGCATGTTTTGTCTCAGGTGCTGATTGATTCAAGCTTTCTTACTTACTACTTATGTGATGCTACTTGGACATAGGATTAAGAGATATCGCATTATTTACTTTTGCATTTGAACATTTACATTATTGTTACTTACATCATTGTAACGACATTTCATTTTCCACTGCGTACTCTCAATAAAGTTTATTTTATCATTTAGTATTGTTCTCGTATATTATATAATATGTTGGTTTATTTGATATTAAGTCACATTTCGCCCAGGCCCTAACTGGGAGTGTGATAGATTGGTATCAGAGCATAACCAGGTTGTTATAGAGAACCAGGATTGCATCTTTATGTGTGCCTTACTTGCTAGCTAGGATGTCTTAGCAATCTAGGAAACTATAACCTTTCCTGCCTTAGACTTAAAGCACTTAGGATTGTCCTATAATCTTAACAATTATGCTTTCGTAAACTTGACTTAAAGATTCTAATCAAAGTCTCTTTCCTAATGTTAGGATGTCAAGCTCAAACGTTAACAAACCCACCAAAGCAACTCTCTACATGCCCTCAGAAGAAATGACTCGTTTTCACCCTACCACCAAAGTAGGTGTTGGACACTTTTCAACTTCGAGACCTGTTCGAAGCGCTCTCTATAGCCCTGCTGAAATGTCCCGTTCTTATTGATTAAAAACGTTCCATATTAATTGATTTCGTTGCGAGGTTTTGACCTCTATATGAGACGTTTTTCAAAGACTGCATTCATTTTTAAAACAAACCATAACCTTTATTTCATAAATAAAGGTTTAAAAAGCTTTACGTAGATTATCAAATAATGATAATCTAAAATATCCTGTTTACACACGACCATTACATAATGGTTTACAATACAAATATGTTACATCAAAATCAGTTTCTTGAATGCAGTTTTTACACAATATCATACAAACATGGACTCCAAATCTTGTCCTTATTTTAGTATGCAACAGCGGAAGCTCTTAATATTCACCTGAGAATAAACATGCTTTAAACATCAACAAAAATGTTGGTGAGTTATAGGTTTAACCTATATATATCAAATCGTAACAATAGACCACAAGATTTCATATTTCAATACACATCCCATACATAGAGATAAAAATCATTCATATGGTGAACACCTGGTAACTGACATTAACAAGATGCATATATAAGAATATCCCCATCATTCCGGGACACCCTTCGGATATGATATAAATTTCGAAGTACTAAAGCATCCGGTACTTTGGATGGGGTTTGTTAGGCCCAATAGATCTATCTTTAGGATTTGCGTCAATTAGGGTGTCTGTTCCCTAATTCTTAGATTACCAGACTTAATAAAAAGGGGCATATTCGATTTCGATAATTCAACCATAGAATGTAGTTTCACGTACTTGTGTCTATTTTGTAAATCATTTATAAAACCTGCATGTATTCTCATCCCAAAAATATTAGATTTTAAAAGTGGGACTATAACTCACTTTCACAGATTTTTACTTCGTCGAGAAGTAAGACTTGGCCACTGTTGATTCACGAACCTATAACAATATATACATGTATATTAAAGTATGTTCAAAATATATTTACAACACTTTTAATATATTTTGATGTTTTAAGTTTATTAAGTCAGCTGTCCTCGTTAGTAACCTACAACTAGTTGTCCACAGTTAGATGTACAGAAATAAATCGATAAATATTATCTTGAATCAATTCACGACCCAGTGTATACGTATCTCAGTATTGATCACAACTCAAACTATATATATTTTGGAATCAACCTCAACCCTGTATAGCTAACTCCAACATTCACATATAGAGTGTCTATGGTTGTTCCGAAATATATATAGATGTGTCAACATGATAGGTCGAAACATTGTATACGTGTCTATGGTATCTCAAGATTATATAATATACAATACAAGTTGATTAAGTTATGGTTGGAATAGATTTGTTACCAATTTTCACGTAGCTAAAATGAGAAAAATTATCCAATCTTGTTTTACCCATAACTTCTTCATTTTAAATCCGTTTTGAGTGAATCAAATTGCTATGGTTTCATATTGAACTCTATTTTATGAATCTAAACAGAAAAAGTATAGGTTTATAGTCGGAAAAATAAGTTACAAGTCGTTTTTGTAAAGGTAGTCATTTCAGTCGAAAGAACGACGTCTAGATGACCATTTTAGAAAACATACTTCCACTTTGAGTTTAACCATAATTTTTGGATATAGTTTCATGTTCATAATAAAAATCATTTTCTTAGAATAAAAACTTTTAAATCAAAGTTTATCATAGTTTTTAATTAACTAACCCAAAACAGCCCGCGGTGTTACTACGACGGCGTAAATCCGGTTTTACGGTGTTTTTCGTGTTTCCAGGTTTTAAATCATTAAGTTAGCATATCATATAGATATAGAACATGTGTTTAGTTAATTTTAAAAGTCAAGTTAGAAGGATTAACTTTTGTTTGCGAACAAGTTTAGAATTAACTAAACTATGTTCTAGTGATTACGAGTTTAAACCTTCGAATAAGATAGTTTTATATATATGAATCGAATGATGTTATGAACATCATTACTACCTCAAGTTTAGTAGGTAAACCTACTGGAAGTGACAAGAAATGATCTAGCTTCAAAGGATCTTGGATGGCTTGAAAGTTCTTGAAGTAGGATCATGACACAAAAACAAGTTCAAGTAAGTTTTTTACTCGAATTAAGATAGTTTATAGTTATAGAAATTGAATCAAAGTTTGAATATGAATATTACCTTGAATAAGAAAGATAACCTACTGTATATAACAAAGGTTTCTTGATCTTAGATGATTACTTGGAATGGATTAGAAAGCTTGGAAGTAAATTAGTAAACTTGAAGGGATTTTTGAAGTGTTCTTGAAGTGTTCTTCCTATGATGATTATAGCTTGATTCTTGAAGTGATTTTTGATGAAGATGATGATTAACTACTGGAAAGATACGTTCATAATAGTGTGTGTGTGTGTGTTGAGAGAGAATTAGAAAGAGAATTGGAAGTGAAATGAAGTGAATGATGAGTGGTAATTGGTGAGTGGTGAGTGGGGTTAAAAGGAGTTCTAGTTAGTTGACTAGCTCATGGTAGAAGTTAAAATTGATTAGTCATACATGACATAATCAAGAGTGGAATCCCATGCTAGTTCCTATTGGTATATACCCATAGTAAGTACGTTTTGAAGCTGTGTATAATACGGGTAAGAATACGACTAGAATTCTTGATGAAAGACAAGAATGGGAAAGTAACTGTAACCATTTTCGTTAAGTATGAGTGTTTTGATATATGTCTTGAAGTCTTCCAAAAGTATTTTAATACATCTAAATACACTACATGTATATACATTTTAACTGAGTCGTTAAGTCATCGTTAGTCGTTACATGTAAGTGTTGTTTTGAAACCTTTAAGTTAACGATCTCAATTAATGTTGTTAACCCATTGTTTATTATATCTAATGAGATGTTAAATTATTATATTATCATGATATTATGATATATTAATATATCTTAATATGATATATATACATTTAAATGTCGTTACAGCGATAATCGTTACATATATGTCTCGTTTCGAAATCCTTAAGTTAGTAGTCTTGTTTATATGTATATAACTCATTGTTAATATACTTATGGAGATACTTACTTATCATAATCTCATGTTAACCATATGTATATCCATATATATATATTGTCATGTCGTTTTTACAAGTTTTAACGTTCGTGAATCGCCGGTCAACTTGGGTGGTCAATTGTCTATATAAAACATATTTCAATTAATCAAGTCTTAACAAGTTTGATTGCTTAACATGTTGGAAACATTTAATCATGTAAATATCAATCTCAATTAATATATATAAACATGGGAAAGTTCGGGTCACTACAGTACCTACCCGTTAAATAAATTTCGTCCCGAAATTTTAAGCTGTTGAAGGTGTTGACGAATCTTCTGGAAATAGATGCGGGTATTTCTTCTTCATCTGATCTTCACGCTCCCAGGTGAACTCGGGTCCTCTACGAGCATTCCATCGAACCTTAACAATTGGTATCTTGTTTTGCTTAAGTCTTTTAACCTCACGATCCATTATTTCGACGGGTTCTTCGATGAATTGGAGTTTTTCGTTGATTTGGATTTCATCTAACGGAATAGTGAGATCTTCTTTAGCAAAACATTTCTTCAAATTCGAGACGTGGAAAGTGTTATGTACAGCCGCGAGTTGTTGAGGTAACTCAAGTCGGTAAGCTACTGGTCAGACACGATCAATAATCTTGAATGGTCCAATATACCTTGGATTTAATTTCCCTCGTTTACCAAATCGAACAACGCCTTTCCAAGGTGCAACTTTAAGCGTGACCATCTCTCCAATTTCAAATTCTATATCTTTTCTTTTAATGTCAGCGTAGCTCTTTTGTCGACTTTGGGCGGTTTTCAACCGTTGTTGAATTTGGATGATCTTCTCGGTAGTTTCTTGTATAATCTCCGGACCCGTAATCTGTCTATCCCCCACTTCACTCCAACAAATCGGAGACCTGCACTTTCTACCATAAAGTGCTTCAAACGGCGCCATCTCAATGCTTGAATGGTAGCTGTTGTTGTAGGAAAATTCTGCTAACGGTAGATGTCGATCCCAACTGTTTACGAAATCAATAACACATGCTCGTAGCATGTCTTCAAGCGTTTGTATCATTCTTTCGCTATGCCCATCAGTTTGTGGATGATAGGCAGTACTCATGTCTAGACGAGTTCCTAATGTTTGCTGTAATGTCTGCCAGAATCTTGAAATAAATCTGCCATCCCTATCAGAGATAATAGAGATTGGTATTCCATGTCTGGAGACGACTTCCTTCAAATACAGTCGTGCTAACTTCTCCATCTTGTCATCTTCTCTTATTGGCAGGAAGTGTGCTGATTTGGTGAGACGATCAACTATTACCCAAATAGTATCAAAACCACTTGCAGTCCTTGGCAATTTAGTGATGAAATCCATGGTAATGTTTTCCCATTTCCATTCTGGGATTTCGGGTTGTTGAAGTAGACCTGATGGTTTCTGATGCTCAGCTTTGACCTTAGAACACGTCAAACATTCTCTTACGTATTTAGCAACATCGGCTTTCATACCCGGCCACCAAAAATGTTTCTTGAGATCCTTGTACATCTTCCCCGTTCCAGGATGTATTGAGTATCTGGTTTTATGAGCTTCTCTAAGTACCATTTCTATCATATCTCCAAATTTTGGTACCCAAATCCTTTCAGCCCTATACCGGGTTCCGTCTTCCCGAATATTAAGATGCTGCTCCGATCCTTTGGGTATTTCATCCTCTAAATTTCCTTCTTTTAAAACTCCTTGTTGCGCCTCCTTTATTTGAGTAGTAAGGTTATTATGAATCATTATATTCATAGATTTTACTCGAATGGGTTCTCTGTCCTTCCTGCTCAAGGCATCGGCTACCACATTTGCCTTTCCCGGGTGGTAACGAATCTCAAAGTCGTAATCATTCAACAATTCAATCCACCTACACTGCCTCATATTCAGTTGTTTCTGATTAAATATGTGTTGAAGACTTTTGTGGTCAGTATATATAATACTTTTGACCCCATATAAGTAGTGCCTCCAAGTCTTTAATGCAAAGACAGCCGCGCCTAATTCCAAATCATGCGTCGTATAATTTTGTTCGTGAATCTTCAATTGTCTAGACGCATAAGCAATCACCTTCGTTCGTTGCATTAATACACAACCGAGACCTTGCTTTGATGCATCACAATAGATCACAAAATCATCATTCCCTTCAGGCAATGACAATATAGGTGCTGTAGTTAGCTTTTTCTTCAATAACTAAACGCTTTATCTTGTTCATCATTCCATTCAAATTTCTTCCCTTTATGCGTTAATGCAGTCAAGGGTTTTGCTATTCTGGAAAAGTCTTGGATGAACCTTCTGTAGTAACCAGCTAGTCCTAAAAACTGGCGTATGTGTTTCGGAGTTTTCGGGGTTTCCCACTTTTCAACAGTTTCTATCTTTGCCGGATCCACCTTAATACCTTCTTTGTTCACTATGTGACCGAGGAATTGAACTTCTTCCAACCAAAATGCACACTTTGAAAACTTAGCGTACAATTCTTCCTTCCTCAATACTTCTAACACCTTTCTCAAATGTTCACCGTGTTCTTGGTCATTCTTTGAGTAAATAAGTATGTCATCAATGAAAACAATGACAAACTTGTCAAGGTATGGTCCACACACTCGGTTCATAAGGTCCATGAATACAGCTGGTGCATTAGTTTAACCAAACGGCATGACCATAAACTCGTAATGACCATAACGTGTTCTGAAAGCAGTCTTTGGAATATCATCTTCTTTCACCCGCATTTGATGATACCCGGAACGTAAGTCAATATTTGAATAAACAGACGAGCCTTGTAGTTGATCAAATAAGTCGTCGATTCTCGGTAGTGGGTAGCGGTTCTTGATGGTAAGTTTGTTCAACTCTCGGTAGTCGATACACAACCTGAATGTACCATCTTTCTTCTTGACAAACAAAACAGGAGCTCCCCACGGTGATGTGCTTGGTCGAATGAAACCACGCTCTAAAAGTTCTTGTAATTGGCTTTGCAGTTCTTTCATCTCGCTGGGTGCGAGTCTGTAAGGAGCACGAGCTATTGGTGCTGCTCCTGGTACAAGATCTATTTGAAATTCAACGGATCGATGTGGGGGTAATCCCGGTAATTCTTTCGGAAATACATCGGGAAATTCTTTTGCAATGGGAACATCATTGATGCTCTTTTCTTCAGTTTGTACTTTTTCGACGTGTGCTAGAACAGCATAGCAACCTTTTCTTATTAGTTTTTGTGCCTTCAAATTACTAATAAGATGTAGCTTCGTGTTGCCCTTTTCTCCGTACACCATTAAGGGTTTTCCTTTTTCTCGTATAATGCGAATTGCATTTTTGTAACAAACGATCTCTGCTTTCACTTCTTTCAACCAGTCCATACCGATTATCACATCAAAACTCCCTAACTCTACAGGTATCAAATCAATCTTAAATGTTTCGCTAACCAGTTTAATTTCTCGATTCCGACATATATTATCTGCTGAAATTAATTTACCATTTGCTAATTCGAGTAAAAATTTACTATCCAAAGGCGTCAATGGACAACTTAATTTAGCACAAAAATCTCTACTCATATAGCTTCTATCTTTACCCGAATCAAATAAAACGTAAGCAGATTTATTGTCAATAAGAAACGTACCCGTAACAAGCTCCGGGTCTTCCTGTGCCTCTGCCGCATTAATATTGAAAACTCTTCCGTGGCCTTGTCCATTCGTATTCTCCTGGTTTGGGCAATTTCTAATAATGTGGCCCGGTTTTCCACATTTATAACAAACTACATTGGCATAACTTGCTTCGACACTACTTGCTCCGCCATTACTCGTTCCGACACCATTTGTTCCTTTCGTTCTATTAACCCCTGGTCCGTAGACCTCACACTTCGCCGCGCTATGACCATTTCTTTTACACTTGTTGCAAAATTTGGTGCAGAACCCCGAGTGATACTTTTCACATCTTTGGCATAGCTGCTTCTGATTGTTGTTTTTGTTGCGGTTATTATTGTTGTTGGGATGATTGTTGTAGTTGCTGTTGTTGTTGTTGTTGTTGTTGTTGTTGTTGTTGTTGTTGGGCCGTTTGTTGTAGTTGCGATTGATGTTGCGATTGTTGGGATAATTGTTGCGATTATTGTTGTAATTGCTGTTGTTGTTGTATTGGTGATTCTTATCATCGTTTTCCTCCCACTTTCTTTTGACTTGCTTCACATTGGCCTCTTCAGCAGTCTGTTCTTTAATTCTTTCTTCAATCTGGTTCACTAGTTTGTGAGCCATTCTACATGCCTGTTGTATGGAGGCGGGCTCGTGTGACCTTATATCTTCTTGGATTCTTTCCGGTAATCCTTTCACAAACGCGTCGATCTTCTCTTCCTCATCTTCGAATGCTCCCGGACACAATAGTCACAATTCTGTGAATCGTCTTTCGTACGTGGTAATATCAAATCCTCGGGTTCGTAACCCTCTAAGTTCTATCTTGAGCTTATTGACCTCGGTTCTGGGACGGTACTTCTCGTTCATCAAGTGCTTGAATGCTGACCACGGTAGTGCGTACGCATCGTCTTGTCCCACTTGCTCTAGATAGGTATTCCACCATGTTAACGCAGAACCTGTGAAGGTATCCGTAGCGTACTTCACTTTGTCCTCTTCAGTACACTTACTTATGGCAAACACCGATTCGACCTTCTCGGTCCACCGTTTCAATCCGATCGGTCCTTCGTTTCCATCAAATTCTAAAGGTTTGCAGGCAGTGAATTCTTTGTAGGTGCATCCTACACGATTTCCTGTACTGCTAGATCCAAGGTTATTGTTGGTATGTAGCGCAGCCTGTACTGCGGCTATGTTTGAAGCTAGAAAAGTAAGGAATTCCTCTTCATTCATATTCACGGTGTGTCGAGTAGTCGGTGCCATTTCCTTCAAAATAGTCAAATGGAACAAGTTAATCATACAGAATATTAAGAGTAGTTAATAGTATTTCGTAGCATAATATGAACTCATTTATAAAAGCTTTTTCTTCATATTAGCGTTTTATAAGTTTAAATTCGGGTAGTACCTACCCGTTAAGTTCATACTTAGTAGCTAATATACAATTCAACTACTACAATTCTATATGAAAAACTGATTATAATAATATTTCGCGTTCAAACTTTTATACAATATTTTACAAACTTACAATACCGCTTATTTTACATAAAGCATGAAATATAGCACACAATAACTTTAATACAAGATAGTTGTGAAGATAATTCTAGCTAGTACACAAGTCATTCAGCAAAGGCAATAAAGACACGTAATTCATACGTCCAGAAACAAGTCATGCATTCTGGTTTTACTAGGACTACTTCCTATCCTTGGTCTTGTGGAACATAACCGTTATGGCCGTTGATAAGACAGCGTGTTGTAACGTCGTCAAAGGGACGAGGGTTACGAAATGTCCAACAGTCCCGTAACAATCTAAAAACCTCATTTCTTACCCCAATTACCGACTCCGTCACTTGTGGGAATGTTTTGTTTAATAGTTGTAGCCCGATGTTCTTATTCCCACTTTGGTGAGAAGCGAACATTACTAATCCGTAAGCATAACATGCTTCTTTATGTTGCATGTTAGCCACTTTTTCTAAATCACGAAGTCCAATATTCGGATATATTGAGTCAAAATAATTTCTTAACCCATTGCGTAAAATAGCATTTGGGTTCCCCGCAATATATGCGTCAAAGTAAACACATCGTAACTTATGGATTTCCCAATGTGATATCCCCCATCTTTCGAACGAAAGCCTTTTATAAACCAAGGCATTCTTGGAACGTTCTTCGAATGTCTTACAAACTGATCTCGCCTTAAATAGTTGTGCCGAAGAATTCTGACCGACTCTAGACAAGATTTCATCAATCATGTCTCCGGGTAGGTCTCTTAAAATATTAGGTTGTCTATCCATTTTGTGTTTTTATACTGTAAAATAGACAAGAGTTAGATTCATAAAAAAAATACTTATTAATACAAGCAATTTTTACATATATCATAAAGCATAAGCACACTATATTACATATATTACACCACACGAATACAACTATCTTATTATGACTCGCTTGTTTCTTCTTCTTCAGTTTTGGTTCGTTTTGCCAAGTTTCTAGGGATATATGATGTTCCCCTAATACGAGCCGTCGTTTTCCACATTGGTTTAGAAAAACCTGGTGGTTTAGAGGTTCCCGGGTCATTGTTACAACTTAAGGACTTCGGGGGTTGACGTTAAATATAAAGTTCATCGGGGTTGGAATTAGATTTCTCTATTTTTATGCCCTTTCCCTTATTATTTTCTTTTGCCTTTTTAAATTCAGTTAGGGTAATTTCTATAACATCATCGGAATTCTCGTCAGAATCCGATTCATCGGAGAATTGGTAATCCTCCTAATATTTTGCTTCCTTAGCGGAAACACCATTGACCATAATTAACCTTGGTCGGTTGGTTGAGGATTTTCTTTTACTCAACCGTTTTATTATTTCCCCCACCGGTTTTATTTCTTCATCCGGTTCCGATTCTTCTTCCGGTTCCGATTCTTCTTCTGGTTCCGACTCTTCTTCCGGTTCCTCTTCGGGAACTTGTGAATCAGTCCACGAATCATTCCAATTTACATTTGACTCTTCATTATTATTAGGTGAGTCAATGTGACTTGTTCTAGAGGTAGACATCTATCACATAATATCAAACGCGTTAAGAGATTAATATATCACATAATATTCACATGTTAAAAATATATAGTTTCCAACAAAATTTGTTAAGCAATCATTTTTCAAGTAAACACGGTCGAAGTCCAGACTCACTAATGCATCCTAACAAACTCGACAAGACACACTAATGCAAAATTCTGGTTCTCTAAGACCAACGCTCTGATACCAACTGAAATGTCCCGTTCTTATTGATTAAAAACGTTCCATATTAATTGATTTCGTTGCGAGGTTTTGACCTCTATATGAGACGTTTTTCAAAGACTGCATTCATTTTTAAAACAAACCATAACCTTTATTTCATAAATAAAGGTTTAAAAAGCTTTACGTAGATTATCAAATAATGATAATCTAAAATATCCTGTTTACACACGACCATTACATAATGGTTTACAATACAAATATGTTACATCGAAATCAGTTTCTTGAATGCAGTTTTTACACAATATCATACAAACATGGACTCCAAATCTTGTCCTTATTTTAGTATGCAACATCGGAAGCTCTTAATATTCACCTGAGAATAAACATGCTTTAAACGTCAACAAAAATGTTGGTGAGTTATAGGTTTAACCTATATATATCAAATCGTAACAATAGACCACAAGATTTCATATTTCAATACACATCCCATACATAGAGATAAAAATCATTGATATGGTGAACACCTGGTAACCGACATTAACAAGATACATATATAAGAATATCCCCATCATTCTGGGACACCCTTCGGATATGATATAAATTTCGAAGTACTAAAGCATCCGGTACTTTGGATGGGGTTTGTTAGGCCCAATAGATCTATCTTTAGGATTCGCGTCAATTAGGGTGTCTGTTCCCTAATTCTTAGATTACCAGACTTAATAAAAAGGGGCATATTCGATTTCGATAATTCAACCATAGAATGTAGTTTCACGTACTTGTGTCTATTTTGTAAATCATTTATAAAACCTGCATGTATTCTCATCCCAAAAATATTAGATTTTAAAAGTGGGACTATAACTCACTTTCACAGATATTTACTTCGTCGAGAAGTAAGACTTGGCCACTGTTGATTCACGAACCTATAACAATATATACATGTATATTAAAGTATGTTCAAAATATATTTACAACACTTTTAATATATTTTGATGTTTTAAGTTTATTAAGTCAGCTGTCCTCGTTAGTAACCTACAACTAGTTGTCCACAGTTAGATGTATAGAAATAAATCGATAAATATTATCTTGAATCAATCCACGACCCAGTGTATACGTATCTCAGTATTGATCACAACTCAAACTATATATATTTTGGAATCAACCTCAACCCTGTATAGCTAACTCCAACATTCACATATAGAGTGTCTATGGTTGTTCCGAAATATATATAGATGTGTCGACATGATAGGTCGAAACATTGTATACGTGTCTATGGTATCTCAAGGTTACATAATATACATTACAAGTTGATTAAGTTATGGTTGGAATAGATTTGTTACCAATTTTCACGTAGCTAAAATGAGAAAAAATTATCCAATCTTGTTTTACCCATAACTTCTTCATTTTAAATCCATTTTGAGTGAATCAAATTGCTATGGTTTCATATTGAACTATATTTTATGAATCTAAACAGAAAAAGTATAGGTTTATAGTCGGAAAAATAAGTTACAAGTCGGTTTTGTAAAGGTAGTCATTTCAGTCGAAAGAACGACGTCTAGATGACCATTTTAGTAAACATACTTCCACTTTGAGTTTAACCATAATTTTTGGATATAGTTTCATGTTCATAATAAAAATCATTTTCTCAGAATAACAACTTTTAAATCAAAGTTTATCATAGTTTTTAATTAACTAACCCAAAACAGCCCGCGGTGTTACTACGACGGCGTAAATCCGGTTTTACGGTGTTTTTCGTGTTTCCAGGTTTTAAATCATTAAGTTAGCATATCATATAGATATAGAACATGTGTTTAGTTAATTTTAAAAGTCAAGTTAGAAGGATTAACTTTTGTTTGCGAACAAGTTTAGAATTAACTAAACTATGTTCTAGTGATTACGAGTTTAAACCTTCGAATAAGATAGTTTTATATATATGAATCGAATGATGTTATGAACATCATTACTACCTCAAGTTTAGTAGGTAAACCTACTGGAAGTGACAAGAAATGATCTAGCTTCAAAGGATCTTGGATGGCTTGAAAGTTCTTGAAGTAGGATCATGACACAAAAACAAGTTCAAGTAAGATTTTTACTCGAATTAAGATAGTTTATAGTTATAGAAATTAAATCAAAGTTTGAATATGAATATTACCTTGAATAAGAAAGAGAACCTACTGTATATAACAAAGGTTTCTTGATCTTAGATGATTACTTGGAATGGATTAGAAAGCTTGGAAGTAAATTAGTAAACTTGAAGGGATTTTTGAAGTGTTCTTGAAGTGTTCTTCCTATGATGATTATAGCTTGATTCTTGAAGTGATTTTTGATGAAGATGATGATTAACTACTGGAAAAATACGTTCATAATAGTGTGTGTGTGTGTGTTGAGAGAGAATTAGAAAGAGAATTGGAAGTGAAATGGAGTGAATGATGAGTGGTAATTGGTGAGTGGTGAGTGGGGTTAAAAGTAGTTCTAGTTAGTTGACTAGCTCATGGTAGAAGTTAAAATTGATTAGTCATACATGATATAATCAAGAGTGGAATCCCATGCTAGTTCCTATTGGTATATACCCATAGTAAGTACGTTTTGAAGCTGTGTATAATACGGGTAAGAATACGACTAGAATTCTTGATGAAAGACAAGAATGGGAAAGTAACTGTAACCATTTTCGTTAAGTATGAGTGTTTTGATATATGTCTTGAAGTCTTCCAAAAGTATTTTAATACATCTAAATACACTACATGTATATACATTTTAACTGAGTCGTTAAGTCATCGTTAGTCGTTACATGTAAGTGTTGTTTTGAAACCTTTAAGTTAACGATCTCAATTAATGTTGTTAACCCATTGTTTATTATATCTAATGAGATGTTAAATTATTATATTATCATGATATTATGATATATTAATATATCTTAATATGATATATATACATTTAAATGTCGTTACAACGATAATCGTTACATATATGTCTCGTTTCGAAATCCTTAAGTTAGTAGTCTTGTTATATGTATATAACTCATTGTTAATATACTTATGGAGATACTTACTTATCATAATCTCATGTTAACCATATTTATATCCATATATATATCGTCATGTCGTTTTTACAAGTTTTAACGTTCGTGAATCGCCGGTCAACTTGGGTGGTCAATTGTCTATATGAAACATATTTCAATTAATCAAGTCTTAACAAGTTTGATTGCTTAACATGTTGGAAACATTTAATCATGTTAATATCAATCTCAATTAATATATATAAACATGGGAAAGTTCGGGTCACTACACCTGCCTCACCACCGTTGAATTTCAACCCAAATACTAATCTTGATTCACATGGGTCTCATCAATACTACCCAACTCCAAGAACCCAAGATAAGGGAAAACGTCATGAAGAAGTTTGTCCATCAAGGAAGAGAGCCCGATATCCTTTTTATGATGGTGCTAAGTATGAAATCATGAGCCTGCGAAATGATACCGAGAGGAACATTGGAGATTTGCTTCGCCACGTGGCGAGAGTGGAACTTCGAATGGAGAAACTTATGGAAGAAAACGTCAAGCTAAGAAAAGAGTTAATGATGCTAAGGTGTGAAGAAGAACGCAACACCCGTTGGGGGTAGCAATCCCTTGCTTACCTTAAGGAGGATATTGACGTCTGAATGAAAATGGAGATAAGTCGAGTCGACAAACAGCTTGCTTTAAGAGAGTACGACACCAATACCGTTAACAATCGTGTTAACAACCTTTACGACAATCTCGAGTACCTCTACGAAAAGCAAAAAGAAAAGAACGAGCGATATGAGAAGTTTATGAAAGAGTCTCCCAACTCTCAAACCGAAAGGCTAGAGAAACTTGCGAAGGATAACATGGAAAAAGTGATGAAGCAGTTTGAGGACGAGAAGAAGAAATATGAAGACTACTTCAATCTTAATATTTCTTAGTTATTTTTCCATTTTCCATCGATGTAAAGGCTATGCCTTAAACTATTTCCTATTTCCAAATCGTGTAATAAAGGCTTATTTAATGTCTCGTTTCTAATAATATCGAGTGCTTCATTTATATCATGTGATATCAATACTTTATTCATACTTGAAATTGCTCAAACCTATAACTTGTCAACTTATCAAACTTATGTTCACTTCTATGTAGTGACATCATGGGTCGTCCAGCTGCACCTACCGTTAACAACATAGTGTTGACCACTGAGCAATTCCAACAGTTACTCACTACCGCACAAGGCAATTCTCAAGCTAATAATGTTAATTCTCAACCGAAACCTTATTCATACAAGGACTTTACAAACTGTCACCCTCCCGCATTCAAGGGAAATGAAGAAGCTGTCGAACTAGTTCGTTGGTTCGAGAAGATAGAGTCCATTTTTCGTATTTGCAACTGTGGTGATGACGATCGAGTAAAGTATGCCACTAGCTCATTAGGTGGTAATGCTTTAACTTGGTGCTCTGCTCATGCCAAGTCCGCAGGGATTGACAATGCTAATGCAATTCCATGGGACGAACTCAAAAGCATGATGATTAATAAATTTTGCCCTTGAAGTCAAGTTCAGAAACTTGAATCTGAGTTCTGGGAACTCAAGGTGAAGGGAACTGATATTGAAAGCTACACTAACCGTTATCTTGAGCTTTCTACTCTATGTCCCGAGATGTTTCCTATCGAAGCTAGAAGGATTGAACGATATATTGAAGGTCTCCCTAAGGATGTTCAGGGGAATGTTATTGCTGCCAAGAAGGTTACTCTTGATGCTGTGATTCTCATGGCACAAAATTTGATGTTGGCCAAGAGAAGAAGCGCGTCGGCTAGTAAGCAAGTTGAGACCAAGGGTAACGATGGTAAGAGGAAGTTTGAGTCATCTCAAGATTCGACTCAAAATGCTAGTAAGAAGCCTACGGATAGTACAAGGTTGAATTATAAGGGTACCTATCCTTTCTGTGTTCATTGTGAGAGGCATCACCCGAGGAAGTGTACCGCCACTTATTCGTTGTGTAAGAAAGTGGGACACGTAGCTAAGACGTGTAAGACTCTTCCAAAGGATAAAGCTATTGTTCCTATCAAATCTCCTCCTACTTGTTATACTTGTGGGGAAAAGGGACACATTAGTCCAAATTGCCCTAAGAAGAAAGATAATCCCGCTACTGGAGCTAATACTACTGCTGCAAAGGGTCGTGCATTTGTTATTACTGCTGCTGAATCCCGAGATGAAGATGAGGTCATCACGGGTACGTATCTTGTCAATAATTGTTACGCAACTATTTTATTCGATACTGGTGTCGACCGAAGTTACGTGTCTAATGAATTTTGTACCATATTTACTGAAAAGCCTCAACCCTTAGAAACTAAACGATTAGTAGAAGTAGCCAATGGAAAGATTATGAAAGTCGATAAAATCTATAAAAACTGCAACCTAATCTTAACCAACAAAGAATTTAAGATAGACCTTTTGCCGGTTGAGCTAGGAAGTTTCGATGTCGTAGTTGGAATGGATTGGTTACGTCCATTAAGAGCTGCAATCATGTGTTACGATAAAACCGTTCATGTTCCATTGGGAAATGGAGAGACTCTTATTATCCAAGGTGAAAAGAGTGGTTCAAATCTCAACATTATCTCCTGTATTAAGACCCGAAAATACCTTATGAAAGGTTATCCAGTTATTCTAGCCCACGTTAAGATGATTGAATCGAAAGAGAAGTGTATTGAAGATGTACCAGTGGTTAAAGATTTTCCCGATGTGTTTCCCAAAGATCTTCCTGGTCTTCCACCTCCTCGACAAGTTGAATTCCAAACTGATTTAGCTCCCGGTGCTGCTCCTGTTACTAAAGCACCATACCGTTTAGCACCTTTCAAAATGAAGGAACTTTCCAATCAGCTCCAAGAACTATTGGATAAAGGTTTCATTCATCCAAGCTCATCCCCATGGGGAGCTCCTATTTTGTTTGTTAAAAAGAAGGATGGTACGTTAAAGATGTGCATTGATTACCGCGAACTTAACAAGCTTACTATCAAGAACCGTTATCCGTTGCCACGTATTGATGATCTATTTGACCAACTTCAAGGGTCAAGTGTTTATTCAAAGATTGATTTAAGGTCCGGTTATCACCAACTTAAAGTCAAGGAATCTGATATTCCTAAGACTGTTTTCTCACTCGTTATGGGCACTATGAATTCTGTGTCATGTCTTTTGGTTTAACTAATGCTCCTACCGTGTTCATGGATCTCATGAATCGTGTTCGTAAACCGTATCTTAACAAATTTGTCATCATGTTCATTGACGACATCTTGATATATTCGAAGAGTGAGAAAGAGCATGTGCAACATTTGCGCATGATTCTTGAACTCTTACGAAAGGAACAACTTTATGCTAAATTTTCTAAGTGAGAGTTTTGGCTCAAAACTGTAAAATTTCTTGGACATGTTGTTGATAGAAACGGAATACATGTCGATCTAGCTAAGATTTCTGCTATTCAGAACTGGGAGATACCAAAGACTGCGAAGCATATTCGTCAATTTTTGGGACTTGCCGGTTACTATCGAAGGTTTATAAAAGATTTTTCTCTCATTGCTAAACCTCTTACAAAGCTGACTCAAAAAGGGAAGAAATTTGAGTGGTCCGAAGAACAGGAATCTGCTTTCAAGATTCTGAAGGAGAAGTTGACCACAGCCCCGATTCTATCTTTACCTGAAGGTACTGACGACTTCGTTGTTTACTGCGATGCCTCAAAGCAAGGCTTTGGTTGTGTTTTAATGCAACGAGAAAAGGTTATTTATAATGACCCGACCTAATCCATCAGGATGAATACATTACATTTGGTTACATCGCGAGGTACTTGACCTCTATATGATACATTTTACAAACATTGCATTCGTTTTTAAAAGACAAACTTTCATTACATCGAAAATTGACGGTATGCATACCATTTCATAACATATCCAATGATAATTGACTTAATAATAATCTTGATGAACTCGATGACTCGAATGCAACGTCTTTTGAAATATGTCATGAATGACTCCAAGTAATATCTCTAAAATGAGCAAATGCACAGCGGAAGATTTCTTTCATACCTGAGAATAAACATGCTTTAAAGTGTCAACCAAAAGGTTGGTGAGTTCATTAGTTTAACATAAATAATCATTTCCATCATTTTAATAGACCACAAGATTTTCATTTCCAGTTCTCATAAATATACATCCCATGCATAGAGACAAAAATATCATTCATATGGATAGAACACCTGGTAACCGACATTAACAAGATGCATAAAAGAATATCCCCTATTATTCAGGGAAATCCTTCGGATATGATATAACAACATCGAAGTACTAAAGCATCCGGTACTTTGGATGGGGTTCGTTAGGCCCAATAGATCTATCTTTAGGATTCGCGTCAATTAGTAGATCGGTTTACTAATTCTTAGGTTACCAAGCAAAAGGGGCATATTCGGCTTCGATCATTCACCCATATAATGTAGTTTCAATTACTTGTGTCTATTTCGTAAAACATTTATAAAAATTGCGCATGTATTCTCAACCCAAAAATATAAAGGGTAAAAAGGCAAATGAAACTCACAATACTGTATTTTGTAGTAAAAATACATATGACGACATTGAACAATGCAAGGTTGGCCTTGGATTCACGAACCTATATTATTCATATATATATATATATATATATATATATATATATATATATATATATATATATATATATATATATATATATATATATATATATATATAATCGTAGAATCACATAATTTCATTTATTAATATATAATATTTATATATTATTAGTTTTATAGAATTTTATAATAACTTCCATTTAAAAAATGTATGTTTATTTTATATCTTAAATTATATATATATATATATATATATATATATATATATATATATATATATATATATATATATATATATATATATTTAGAATGATTAATATCTATACATTTAGTTATGTTAATATATCTATATATAAGGTTAGTATTAAATTTAAAAATCAGTAATTTGCTATGTGTAATTATTTATATAAGTAATATCAATATGTCTGATATATAACTATATGAAATATTAATTTAATTCTTGTATATATAATAAATATATTTTTATATACAAAATTATTTATTTGTTAATAAAGAAGTTTTGATGATAATAAAATGATAGTTTTAATATAGATATTAATTTCAATGAAAGCACTAATTATAAATTTTAAAATAATGATACTATTAATAATGATAATTATAATAATACTGATAATAGTAATGACTATAATAATAGTAATTTTTATTACTAATGATAATGGTATAGTTGTAATAAACATAATAATGGTAAAAGTAATAATAATGATAATGATAATAATAACAATAATATTAATAATACTTAGTGGTAATAACAATACTAATACTAATAACAATAACAATAATAATCATAATAATAGCAATTATAATCATAGTAATAACTAGTAATAATAATAATAATAATAATAATAATAATAATAATAATAATAATAATAATAATAATAATAATAATAATAATAATAATAATAATAATAATAATAATAATAATAATAATAATAATAATAATAATAATAATAATAATAATAAAATTGGTTACTACCTTAAAGGCTCAAAAATATCAAAATCGCCCAAGCCGGAACTCGAACCCGCGACCTCTTGTTCACCCATCAAACGCCTAACCAGTCTGCTGTTCTTGCATTTCTGTTTTATTACTTAGTTCAAATCTATTTAACCAATTATCGATCTGTTTCCTTTCCTTCATCATTAACATCGACCAGGAAGATCTCCCAAAAAACACAAAAGCAAAAATAACCAATCGATTGTTGAACTTATATAAGCAAAATAGAAAAAAAATAATTGAGGTGATTGTAATTAATAGAAAAATATAAAATAAAATCAAATAAAATAAAAACAGCAATAGCTGCAAGTTTCGCAAAAAAAAAAAATATGAACCCAGATTATGATTTCGAATCCAAGGCTGTTTTATATTATAATTACAAAATGAAACGTGTATGAAATCATATTTAGAAGCTTGGTGAATCCTTAATTTTAACTGAAACAACAACAAAAACTTGAATTTTTCCGAAGAACAACAAGTTGACTTTTTCAATAATAAACTTTGACTCGTAAATTACAACTCGATAAGAAGGATTAGATCTTGAAACTTTACAGAAAGATTACCTAGATGGTTTCTAACAAAGCTGCATTTTTACATTTTGAAAAATAAATCAAATTTGAGCTTTTGATTTTAAAAGTGAATACAGAGGTATACGACGGGTTTAATGGGTTTTTCTTTGAAAAATCTCAATCTGATAATGCTTTAAGGGTTTGAATTGATACTGATAGAAAAAGTGCTGAATGTGTTACTCCAATTCATCGATTAATTCATCCAGTATATAGCCAAATTGATGGACATTTTTTCAATATTCTTAACAAGAGGAAAATATATATATAAAATTGTGTACGATTCCTAACTGTTTTTGGATATATTTGAGACTGGATTGGATCCTGGTGACGAGTTGGGGAGACCAAAAACAAATTAAAGAAAAAAATTTGATAGGTATATATAACAAATCTGTACAATTAATCATAGTTTAAAGAATTTATATAATTAATATTTATGATTAATATTTATATTAATAATAATAATTATATTAATAATAAAAATAAATAATAATGATACAAGAATCGTATGATGATAATAATTATAAATGACAATAATAATATTTTGTATTATTTTCTATTAATAATAACTATAAGAATAATAATGATATTAATAATACAAATAATATTATTGAGGATAATAATAATAATTGAGGATAATATTTATAATATTAATATAACAAATTATGCTTTTTAAATCTCATATTTATATATTATATCTTGAGATTAGTATTAGCTAATTATAATAATGTATTAAATTACATGTATCAAAATCTATATGTAATCATTTTATTAGTGTTAATAATACTGGTTTTAATATAAATCTTTATATTAATGACAGTACTAATATTATAAATATGGCAATTATATTTTATCTCTTAGTAATTTAATATATGATTTTACATATTATTAAGTATGTAGTATTTAATAATATCCATTATGCATAATAACACATATCAATTGTTTAATACTTATATATTTCATATCTATAATATTAATTAGATATAGCATCCATGTGCATATATATATATATATATATATATATATATATATATTTTAATAGCAATTTAATTATTCTGTATATTATTTTGTATCACCTTTTACGTATTTAATTCTAATGCTTAAATTATATTTTATAATTTCAAACTATTATAATTACTTATATTTATACATATATACATATTTATTTACAAACAATTGTTCGTGAATCGTCGAGCACAGTCAAAGGGTATTTGAATACATAAACATAGTTCCAAAATTTACGAGACTCAACATTACAGACTTTGCTTATCGTGTCGAAACCATATAAAGATTAAGTTTAAATTTAGTCAGAAATTCCCGGGTCATCACAGTACCTACCCGTTAAAGAAATTTCGTCCCGAAATTTGAGTGAGGTCGTCATGGCTAATAATAAAAATGTTTTCATGACAAATATGAGTTGATAAATAGAGTTTTATCATCATTGAGTAATATGGATAAAACAATTTGATTATTCGATGAGTACGAGTGAAACTATCACAGAACAGTGAATTAAGATAATAGGAATTCATCTTAACTTTTGACGTTGTCTTGGTTGAATTTAGAAAATAAGGTGCGTCTTAACTTTTGACGTAAAGGGTTGAATTCCAGAATTTAATTAATTTAAGAAAATCTTCGAAATCTAAAAGATTTGATTCTTCGGCGAATAAGGAAATTAAGATCTCTATAGTTAAATACGGTGATCTGCCTCGATTCCTCTGTCTGATAATTTCCATTATAAATTAAACTTTTTCCGTTCTATTATTTTCACCATTCCTATACTTTCTTTCTTAGTTCATATACATCCAAAAGATTGTGAAAATGCTTAATCTAGTTCTAATCCTTGATATTTTCTCAATTATCATTTCTGTTATCCTTCTTTTCAATCTTCCACCAGAAAAATCTGTTTACTTCTACTATTGCCTTGGGTGATACTATTCTTAATTATACCGTGTCTTTATATTGCTATTCGTATTAATATCCACGATTTGTAATCTTCGTGTTGTTATTGGGCTTTATATTTTCTCTTATATTTTGGAGCTCTTTTGCCTTTTTATTCTCTTCTCGACCTCTAGTAAAGCGAGTAATGGTCTAGAATTCGTAAGTATGGAGTTTCGAATGAACTTAATGTTCTAAACGAGAAAGAACATAATAGCACGATTTGATTTGTCAAATTACCAGAATCACTGAGAATAGAACTATCAAGAATATATTTTCTTGATATGTTCAGAAGTTAATCAGAATGAAAAAAATTATGTAACATGACACATGATGACTGATAATGCTAAAAACGAACATATATTTCATAGCATTATTCCTCAAGAAAGACAAGCTTTTAGTTGCAATTGTTCGATTTACAAGCAATATTCGTTTAAATATTAAAAAGTGAAGACAAAAGGCAGATTCGACAAATTGAAGACAAAAAGGTCCAAAGAGCTAAAAAGTACAAGATACAACTAAAAAGGTTCAAAATATTGATGAGGAACGTCTCAAAATGACAAGAGTACAAGTTACAAGACGCAAAGTACGCGATATAAAATAATACGCGAAGACGTCCGAAAATCCGGAACCGGGACCAGAGTCAACTCTTAACGCTCGACGCAACGGACTAAAAATTACAAGTTAACTATGTATATAAATATAATATAATATATAATTAATTATATTAATTATATATATATTATATATATATATTAAAAACCGTCGGCAGCAAGAAACTCCAAGGGTGTGAGCTGTAAATATATCTCCGCGACTCGCGGAGTTTTAAGGGCATTTTGCCGCGAGTCGCGGAGCCCCAATTTTCAACTCTGGCTATAAAGCCAACCGAATTCTGATCAATTTATATGATCTTTTTCCTTCCTCTTCATACGTAAAACTTATATATATATAATTTATATTTTAATTTTAATTTTAATTCTAATAATAAGGGTATGTTAGCGAATGTTGTAAGGGTGTAAGTCGAAATTCTGTCCGTGTAACGCTACGCTATTTTTAATCATTGTAAGTTATGTTCAACCTTTTTATATTAATGTCTCGTAGCTAAGTTATTATTATGCTTATTTAAAACGAAGTAATCATGATGTTGGGCTAATTACTAAAATTGGGTATTTGGGCTTTGTACCATAATTGGAGTTTGGACAAAAGAACGACACTTGTGGAAACTAGACTATGGGCTATTAATGGGCTTTATATTTGTTTAACTAAATGAAAGTTTGTTAATGTTAATATAAAGATTTACAATTGGGCGTCCCTATAAATTACCATATACACTCGATCGGACACGATGGGCGGGGTATTTATTTGTACGAATAATCGTTCATTTAACCGGACACGGGAATGGATTAATAGCCACTAGAATAATTAAAACAGGGGTGAAATTACATTCAAGGGTAATTGGTGTAATTGTTAACAAAGTGGTAAAACCTTGGTTTACACGCAGTCGATAACCTGGTGTATTCATTAAACAAAGTATTAAAACCTTGTTACAATTCGAATCCCCAATTAGTTGGAATATTTAACTTCGGGTATAATAATAATTTGACAAGGACACTTGCAATTTATATTTATGACTGATGGACTGTTATGGACAAAAACCAGACGGACATATTGAATAATCCAGGACAAAGGACAATTAACCCATGGGCATAAAACTAAAATCAACACGTCAAACATCATGATTACGGAAGTTTAAATAAGCATAATTCTTTTATTTCATATTTAATTTCCTTTATTTTATATTTAATTGTACTTTTTAATTATCGCAATTTTATTTTATCGCATTTTTATTATTCGCAATTTCATTATCGTTATTTACTTTACGCTTTAATTTAAGTCTTGTATTTATTTTATATTTTACATTAGGTTTTAACTGCGACTAAAGTTTTAAAATCGACAAACCGGTCATTAAACGGTAAAAACCCCCCTTTATAATAATAATATTACCTATATATATATTTGTATTTTTATAAAAGTAAACTAATATAGCGTTGAGCTTTGTTTAAAGATTTCCCTGTGGAACGAACCGGACTTACTAAAAACTACACTACTGTACGATTAGGTACACTGCCTATAAGTGTTGTAGCAAGGTTTAAGTATATCCATTCTATAAATAAATAAATATCTTGTGTAAAATTGTATCGTATTTAATAGTTTTTCCTAGTAAAATATAAGCTATTTTATATACACCTCGTTCGACATCAAGTATTTTTGGCGCCGCTGCCGGGGAACCATCTTAAAAGCCGGAAGCGCAACGCTAATATAAAAAGAAAAAAAAAAAAAAGATTTTTAGTTACTTTTATTAAAAATTCGCTTTTGTAAAAATATGTTTTAATTATTCAAAAATATAAAAAAAAAAAAAAAACAAAAATATTAGTATTTTTAAGATTTTGTTAAATATTCAAGTTTTATAAAGTTTCTTTATTTCTATTTTAGTTTATAAAAATATAAGTTTTATTTTAAAATCTTTTATTTATTTAAAAAAACAGAAAACAGAAAATAAAAAATAAAAAAAAAGAAAACGCGTAAAAAGTGAAACCTGTCAACTGAATTCTGGATCCCCGCGACTCGCGGGGTTTTCCTCATTAATCACCGCAACTCGCGGAGGGTTTCTGACAGGCGACAAGGAAGCCCTAATCGAGCATTAATTACGGGATATTATTAATATTAATTATTAATTAAACCTAATTATTATTATTATTATTATTATTATTATTAGTTTTAATTTTACTTTTACTTTTTATTTATATATTTTAGTTAAATTAGTTTTATTAAATTGTAAAATTAATAGTTTTATAAAATAAATAATATAAAAATAATATTTTTATAAAAATTGTACTTTTTACAACTTTTTGTATATTTTTATATTTTGTCCCTTTTTAATCGTTGTAGCGTAATATTTGTATTTTTTAGCTCATATTTAATCTTAAACTTAGTTTTTGCTATAGTTATTTTTACTCCTATATTTTTAGGCTTTGCCGTAGAATTCCTTAAGTGCTTTTTCTTTAGACTAAGATTTAGGTGCTTTAGAATTTTGCGACGCCTTTTTAAGTTTTAGTTTCTTTTTAAGTTATTTCCATTTGGGATTTAGTTTCTACTGTAAGCTTTAATATTTTTAGACACCTTTTACTATGTACCAATTATCATTCCAATTAGTAATTTCAATTTGCGATTATAATTTTAAGTTAGTTGTAGTAATAAGGTTAGGTTAGTCAAATATTTTTAAGTTTTTAAGTTTCTTTTATTTTTCCGTCACCTTTTATTTTTCAACCATTTTTTTTTTTTCTTTCTTTTTCAACCTTTATCGACGAACTCTTTTTCTCTCTTATTTCTCGCTATTCTAGTTTTTAGGACTTAGAATTTTTTTTCTACTTCTTATCTAAATTTCTTAAAATTACGAAAATTTATTTTAAGTGGTTAAATTGATAGACATCAAAATTTTCTGGTTCGTAGTAATAGTTGGATTTGTACGTGGACCGGGTTATTGGAGCCAAACAGTCCTCAATTATATTGAGACCAAACGAATCCTGCCCCTCTGCTGCATCTTTTGGCTATTCGAAACGTGGGCAAAATCAGAAAAGTCTATTGATTGGATAACTTATTATAATTTTTCTTTTCTTTTTAAAAACTAATAGGATATTCAGTGAATGCACCGAGCAAGACGTTCATCACCTTTTGTACGTTCACCACCTGTAACTCGATCAAGACATCGTTTAACAAATATAACCGCCGTTGATTTTTCTTTAGAATCGTCATCCAGTCGACCAAGTACTTCAGTTCAAATTTCCGATAATCCATTTTTTGAACCCAACCTCACAATTGAGAATCCAGAAAATATTCAGGAACGGTTCGTAGATCCTGAACCATTAAACTTTCCTCCGGAACCACCAATTATTCAAACAGAGATTGTTGAGGAACGAACTATTAAATCAGAATCATCTAGTGATACCGATTCAACAAATTCAATTATGGAGAATCTGGAACCTTTAAGTATGGAAGACCGAATGAGAGCTAAACGCACTGGCCAAGGTCACGCAATTACTCATCCAGACATTAATGCGCCAGATTATGAAATCAAAGGACAAATTCTACACATGGTGACTAATCAATGCCAATTTAGTGGTGCGCCGAAGGAAGATCCAAATGAACATCTACGTACCTTTAATAGGATCTGCACACTATTTAAAATACGAGAAGTGGAGGATGAACAGATATATCTCATGTTATTTCCCTGGACTTTAAAGGGAGAAGCCAAAGATTGGTTGGAATCGTTACCTGAAGGAGCGATCGATACATGGGATGTTTTAATTGACAAATTTCTTAAACAATTCTTTCCTGCATCTAAAGCCGTAAGACTTCAAGCAGAAATTGTTACGTTCACACAGAAGCCAAATGAAACTCTATATGAGGCGTGGACAAGATATGGAAAGTTATTAAGAGGATGTCCGCAACATGGTTTAGACACCTGTCAAATAGTACAAATATTCTACCGAGGATGCGACATCACTACAAGAAAAGATATAGATATAGCAGCTGGTGGTTCTATTATGAAGAAAACCGAAACTGATGCTTACAAAATTATTGATAACACTGCTTCCCACTCACATGAGTGGCACCAAGAAAAAGACATCATTAGATCATCTAAAGCAGCTAGAGCCGATTCTAGCCATGACTTAGATTCCATTTCAGCAAAGATAGATGCTTTCGAGAGACGAATGGAAAAGATGACTAAGGATATTCACTCAATACGAATTAGTTGTGAGCAGTGTGGAGGACCACATTTGACAAAAGATTGTCTCAGTATTGAATTAACAATGGAACAAAGAGAGAATATTTCATACATAAACCAAAGGCCTGGAAATAATTATCAGAATAATTATCAACCGCCAAGACCGATTTACAATCAAAACCAGAATTATAACCGAAATATTCCATACAACAACCAACAAGGTCCTAGCAATCAACAAGTATCCAATAATACTTATAATCAGCAAAGACCTAATTTTCAAAACAAACCACCACAACAAACCGATGATAAAAAGCCGAATTTAGAAGATATGATGACGAAGCTAGTTGAAACTCAAACGCAGTTTTTCACATCTCAGAAACAAACCAATGAACAAAATGCTCAAGCATTTAGAAATCAACAAGCTTCTATTCAAAATCTGGAACAAGAAGTAAGTAACCTAGCAAGGTTAATAGGTGAAAGAAAACCGGGAAGTTTACCTAGTGATACAAACGCTAACCCCCGGAATGAAACAGCTAAAGCTATTACCACAAGAAGTGGTACAACACTTAAACCACCTATACCTGTAACTTCTGATGAAACCATTCCTACTCCACAAGAACCACAACCTGATCAAGATAAGGAAAAAGAACCGGTAGTTGAAAAGGTTAATGAAGATAACACAGTTAAGGATAAACCTTATGTTAAACCATACCAACCACCACTTCCTTATCCGAGTAAAATGAAGAAAGAGAAACTTGAAGCCGAGCAATCCAAATTCTTGGATATGTTTAAACAGATAAATGTAAATCTTCCTTTCATTGATGTAATTTCAGGAATGCCAAGATATGCTAAATTCTTGAAAGATCTAATCACGAATAGAAAGAAAATGGAAGAACTCTCGGCTGTTACTATGAATGCTAATTGTTCAGCAGTGCTGTTGAATAAGATACCAGAAAAACTATCTGATCCAGGAAGTTTCACAATTCCATGTTTTCTGGGTAGTCTTAGTTCAATAGAAGCATTAGCAGATTTAGGTGCTAGTATAAATCTAATGCCGTATTCACTATACGCTAAACTAGACCTCGGAGAATTAAAACCAACCAGAATAAGCATACAACTAGCCGATAGATCAATAAAATATCCTAGAGGGATAATGGAGAACATGCTAGTTAAAGTTGGTACTTTAGTATTTCCAGTAGATTTTGTTGTTTTGGACATGGAAGAAGATTCTCAAGTTCCTCTCATATTAGGAAGACCATTCTTAAACACGGCTAAAGCAATGATAGACGTGTTCGGTAAGAAACTGACCCTAAGTATAGAGGATGAGAGTGTTACCTTTTCAGTTGATAGAGCAATGCAACAACCACAATCTGCAGATGATACATGTTATTATATTCAAACTATAGATGCACATGCAGAATTATTAGAAGAATTTCCAGAATTACAAGGAACAGGAGAATGTTCTTTAGGAGAAGGTAATGAACCAATTGATGAAGCTGAAATGTTAGCTACACTTATAGCTAATGGATATGAACCAACAACAGAAGAAATTCAAATGCTAAAAGAAGAAGACAGATACCGATATAAATCATCGATAGAAGAACCTCCGAAATTAGAGTTAAAGCCACTTCCAAACCATTTGGAATACGCTTATTTACATGGTGAATCTGAATTACCTGTAATAATATCGTCTTCTCTTACTGAAAATGAGAAATCACAGCTCATTTCTGTGTTGAAAGCTCATAAACCAGCCATTGCATGGAAGATTCATGATATTAAAGGAATAAGTCCTTCGTATTGCACACATAAAATCCTTATGGAAGAAGGTCATAAAACGTATGTGCAACGCCAACGAAGACTAAATCCTAATATGCAAGATGTAGTTAAGAAAGAGATTATTAAACTGCTAGATGCAGGTTTGATATATCCAATTTCTGATAGTCCATGGGTAAGCCCAGTTCAATGCGTACCTAAGAAGGGTGGCATGACTGTCATCACAAATGAGAAAAATGAGCTTATTCCTACTAGGACTGTAACAGGATGGCGTGTATGTATTGATTATAGAAAATTAAATGACGCCACCAGAAAAGATCACTTTCCTTTACCTTTCATAGATCAAATGTTGGAAAGATTAGCCGGAAATAGTTACTATTGTTTTCTAGATGGATTTTCCGGATATTTTCAAATTCCAATAGCACCCGAAGATCAAGAGAAAACCACATTCACGTGCCCTTATGGTACTTTTGCTTACAAACGCATGCCATTTGGACTTTGCAACGCCCCTGCAACCTTTCAAAGGTGTATGATGGCGATTTTTCATGACATGATAGAAGAATGCATGGAAGTATTCATGGATGACTTTTCAGTCTTCGGTGATACATTTAAATCATGTCTAGTTAATCTAGAACGAATGCTAATTAGATGCGAAAAATCAAATCTAGTACTTAATTGGGAGAAATGCCATTTCATGGTTAAAGAAGGCATCGTTCTTGGACATAAAATTTCAAAAGAAGGAATCGAAGTGGATAGAGCTAAAGTAGATGTAATTGCTAAACTTCCACATCCCACCAATGTTAGAGGAGTTAGGAGTTTTCTAGGGCATGCCGGTTTTTACCGACGTTTCATAAAAGATTTTTCAAAAATTGCCACTCCTATGAATAAACTCCTAGAAAAGGATGCGCCATTCATCTTTTCAGATGAATGTATCAAATCTTTTAATATTCTTAAAGAAAAACTCACTAATGCACCGATCATGATAACACCAAATTGGAATCTACCATTTGAACTAATGTGCGATGCAAGTGATTTTGCAATGGGAGCCGTTTTAGGACAAAGGATTGAAAAACGATTTCAACCTATATATTATGCTAGTAAGACATTACAAGGAGCACAAACAAACTATACAACTTCTGAAAAAGAACTCCTTGCTATTGTCTTTGCTTTTGACAAATTTCGATCATATCTCGTTCTAGCAAAAACGGTGGTCTATACCGACCATTCTGCTCTTAGATACCTATTTTCAAAACAAGATGCTAAACCAAGATTAATCCGTTGGATCTTACTCTTACAAGAGTTTGATATTGAAATCCGAGATAAAAGAGGAGCAGAAAATCTCGCCGCTGATCATCTTTCTCGTCTTGAAAATCCCGAATTAGAAGTTCTGAATGAATCGGCCATACAAGACAACTTTCCTGATGAATATCTATTGAAGATAGATTATAAAGAAATCCCATGGTTTGCAGACTATGCAAACTACTTAGTTTGTGGATTCCTTGAAAAAGGATTATCGTACCAAAGACGAAAGAAATTCTTCAGTGATATAAAACACTATTTCTGGGAAGATCCACATCTGTTTAAAAGTTGTCCCGATGGAATAATACGCCGATGTGTATTTGGAGATGAAGCTAGTAAAATTTTAAACCATTGTCACACAGGACCAACAGGAGGGCATTATGGGCCTCAACTAACAGCAAGAAAAGTTTATGAAGCTGGATTCTATTGGCCTACAATTTACAAAGACGCACACCTTCTTTGCAAATCCTGTGATGCATGTCAAAGGGCCGGAAGAATAAGTCAACGTGATGAAATGCCACAAAATGTCATCCAAGTATGTGAAGTATTTGACATTTGGGGTATTGACTTTATGGGTCCATTTCCAAAATCTCATAATAATCTATATATACTCGTAGCCATTGATTATGTATCTAAATGGGCGGAAGCACAAGCTCTCCTAACTAACGATGCACGAGTTGTAGTCAACTTTTTAAAACGTCTTTTTGCAAGGTTTGGAACACCGAAAGCTTTAATAAGTGATCGGGGAACTCATTTTTGTAATAATCAACTTGAGAAAGTTCTTAAAAGATATGGAGTAACTCATAAAATCTCCACCGCATATCATCCACAAACAAGTGGACAAGTTGAAAATACAAACCGAGCTTTAAAACGTATTCTAGAGAAAACCGTAGGATCAAATCCGAAGGAATGGTCCATTAAATTGGAGGATGCACTCTGGGATTTTAGAACAGCCTACAAAACTCCAATTGGAACCACACCTTTTAGACTTGTTTATGGAAAAGCATGTCATCTTCCAGTAGAAATTGAACACAAAGCATTTTGGGCTTTGAAGACATGTAACCTTGATTTACATGAAGCCGGACGTCTACGATTAAGTCAACTAAACGAATTAGAAGAATTAAGACATGAAGCATACGAAAATTCGTTAATCTATAAAGAAAGAACGAAGAAATGGCATGATAAAAGAATCAGAAGTTCAAAAGAATTTAAAGAAGGAGACAGAGTTCTTCTTTTCAATTCACGATTCAAGCTATTTCCTGGAAAATTGAAATCAAGATGGTCTGGACCATTCATAGTCAAAAGAGTTTTCCCATACGGAACGATAGAATTAATAAATTCAAATGGGATTGAATTTAAAGTTAATGGTCACAGAGTTAAACATTACATACATGGTCCGATGGAAGTCGACAACGAAGTTAATCACAATTTCAATAGCACAGCTAACTAAGTGTGGGGAGAATCAAGTCTTTAAAGGATAATATATATTTCTGTTAGAGTTAGATTGTCTGTTTTCGTGTAGTTCTCGAAAATGGAACACGTATGGTCTTTCCCTAGCAGACCCTAAAGAACTAGTCTTCTCCCCCCATTCTGAATTTTTATTTTTTTTTAGGTTTTTACGAAATGAAGACTGCCTGTGAACTAAACCATGGTCTAATGCTACACGCTTTGATCACTAAAAGAAATAATGACATACTACCGAGTGAATTAGTATCAGTAATCAGAGAAAGAATGGACGGAGTTAGAAAAGGATCCAGATGCGAAGATAATAAGTTACAATTTGGTAAAGGAAAATCAAAATCCGCAGCGAAAAGAAGAGCACGACACCTAGAACGATGTCACAAATGCGGAAAATGGTCACATGGAGGTAAATGTTCAAATAATCAAACCTATTCAAATACCGAATTTGTTACTTTATGCAGAGACGAACCGTTCATATGTTTAGAAGAAAAGACAATGAATGCTCGAGGTTACGCCTATGCAGCCATGGAAAACCAATTAAACCGACTATCTTATGAATATAATAGATCATATAACTAAGAAATCTATTTCACAGGTATGTCTGTACAGTTTTTATTTTTATTTATTTTTAACCTTTTGATAATAAACGCTAATTTGTTCGCTAAAAAGTATTAAATTGGTATTAAATAAAATTAGGTTTGGCGACCGAAATTATTGATATCCTTCAAAAATTTATTACATCACTGCGAAATTTAACGTTTATTCTTAAGGTATAAATATCTTTAATCAATCAACCCAAAATATTTCAAAAATTCGTCATGAGTTAAATTAGGTCTTGGAACCGAAATTACTTTACCGAAAAGAGGGGCGCATATTTTTGATAATATTTGATTGATTAAAGTGGGATAAAAAGACAAAAAGATTTTTAATTTTATTTTTACCATATTTTTAAAAAATTAATATTTAAATCTTAAATTAATATTGTAAACTTTGTAAAAACAATATATTTAAATTGTAAATATTTGAAAAATTAATATAAGTTTGATATGAAATGTGAATTTTTAATTTTTAAAATATGAAATTTTAATTTTATGCATTTCAAATTTTAAGTTTGGTGTGAATTTTTAATTTTTAATATTAATTTTGAATTTTATATTTATGTTGTGTGAATTTAAAAACAAAAATTTACTTTATCTCATTAAGTTAAGAATATGATTTTTAAAATTCGTCGTAAGTTGAAGACTAGGTCTTTGAACCGAAATTGCTTTACCCGAGGGAGGGACGAGAACTTTTATTATCATTATTTTTAATCTTATTGATTTAAAGTATGCCAAAAACATTAAAAAACCCAAAAATCTTAGCTTTTAAAACAATCGCTACAAAAAGACAAATTTTAAAATTTTGTCGAGGGACGGACTAGGACATCGATCCGAAACGACCTCGTCCTAAATAACAAGGGAAACAAAATTTTAAAATTAATTTCTTAATTGTTTTATAAGTTAAAGATTATTAAAAAAAAAAAAAAAAAAAAAAAAAAGGTAAACTCCGCGACTCGCGGAGTTTGCAGTGCAAAACCTCCGCGACTCGCGGAGGGATCAAAACCCAGAAAAAAAATAAAAATAGCTGAACGATCAGTTTACTCACCCACACACATAAACACCCAAATACTGCGAAAAAAGACCCCGAAAAACCCGAAAATCACCCCCAAAAATCTCAATTTTTAACCGTTAATCACCAAATTTTTTGCTAAAATCATGTTGAGAAGGATGATATCTAAGAATTACTCAAGAAAAACGGTAAATTTCTACACCTAAACACCATTAATTCGAAATTAGGTGTTCTTGAGCTATTTTTCCCCAATTTGATTTTGATGTTTTTTAGTGTAATTAGACTTAAATTGTTTATGTATTATGCTTGTATAACCTAGATTGATGCTGTTTAACATGATTAGAAGCCTTAAACTTCAAATTTTGAATAATCTAGGGTTTGTGTTCTTGAGCAATTTGGGGCTTTTTGATATAAACAGGTTATGGCCGATTTTTGTCATGAATTGTTGCTAAATTGAGTAGTGTAACATGTCTAGGTAGTTAAATGATCTAAACTTTGAGCCTAAACATGATTTTGAGAATTAAAGTGGACTTTTTCAAGTCCAAAATTCATGAACTTGATTTTTGAAAGATAATGCCATTTGAGACTTGTTTATTTGCTAGTAATGATTATTTTGACATGTTATTTGAGTTGAATGCTTATGAACTTGGCGAAAATTTTCATATATGATTATTTGAAAAAGTGTAGATTTGATAAAAATGTGAAAATGAGCTTAAGTTTGATATAAATTGATAATGTCATTGTAATTATTTTAATTGATGATTTTGCTGACACTAATGCATATTTGGATGCACAAAATTTGTGTTTGATGTGTTTTGCAGAATGAAAGGGGTGAATCTTCATCCCAAGCCCGCCATGCTCCTGCTGAGAACTTGGAACAACAGGAGGTAGATAACTACTACAAGCAGGATGTACCTCATCCAGTCATGACCTTTTCAGATATGCACTTGGAACAGTTGCACCCGAACCTGAGATTTGACAGACTTTGGATAGATTATCCAAAATATCAACGGGGTTTGCATACTCTTCACTCTAAGGTTGTTGAGGTACCGAGGGTCATAGAATGGGGACCCTTAGAAGCTGTAGAATTGGCCGGGCCAATTAGGGAATTACTGGTACAGAGGTATGGTAATTCTTCTTTTAATGACTGGATATGTTTATTCACCATACGCAGACCTGTATATAAAGTATGGTGTGAAGAGTTGTTATGTAGTATAGAGTTGAATGATCGGGTAGCTAGTTTAACCGATCGTTCTTTTATTAGATTTTTGTTAGGCGGTTCGATGCGCCACATGTCTTTACTGGACATGGCTCAGGCTTTACGTATATATACGCCTGAGGAATTAGCGTCTGCCGATTGTAGAGGATTGATACTAAACGGTAGAAAGATAGATGAGAATTTTGATACACACGGTGTGTGGAGTCAAATGACAAGCCATCACCGTTTCAAAGGGGGAAACTACTCTTATTTGGATATAGATAGAGCCGAATTAAGAGTAATACATAGGTTTTTAGCTAATTCGATTACACAAAGGGGTAAAAACAAAGAAAAGGTAAATGAACAAGATTTGTTTTACCATATGTGTATTCGAGACCCACACAGCGCTGTAAGTATACCATATTGTGTGGGTTATTATTTATCAGCTATGGTTCGGGGGATGCGTCCACATAGCATAATAGGAGGTGGTATTTTTATTACTTTGATTGGTGAATATCTCGGTGTGGATATAAGTCGGGGGGGATTATTAGTAGAAGAGCCGGAACCCCGCGACACTATAGGTTTAAATGTATACCATGGTGCGAAAGTTTTGAAGCGGCGAAATAACGCCGCAGTACGATACAATGGTAGACATCCACAGGTAGAGAGAAACCAGGAACAAGGTAATGTAGGAGGGGGGAATGAGATGCAAGAAATGCATAGGTTTATAGCTTCTCAGGAATACGAAAATGCTAGACAAAGAGCATTTGAAGATTGGCAAGTTCATCAGAACCAGATCATAGCGCATTGCCAACATATAGGTAGAAACTATATTCCTACACCGAAACCCGTCTTCCCTCCTTGGTCGATAGAGATGCAGCCACCATATCCTACGTATGACCCTGCCGAAGCATTCTATAGCACTTATGGTTATGCGTGGAACCCCTATTGGTACCAATATCATCCTTAGTTTTATTATTATTTTTTTTTTATTTTATAATTTGTAATTATTGATACATTTAATATTTTTGTTAATATTGTAATCATTTTTATAATTTCTAACTTTTATTCTTAGATTTTAATAATTTTTGAATGTGGGGTAATATACCAAACTTCAAAAATATGTATATATGTTTGCAGTTTGTCTTATGTACACAACAGGGTAAAACAACGCATTTTCAAAGACTGGCATTAAGTTCAGCAAAAGCAACTAATTTTGACGACAAGATGCAAAATATATGTGAAATAACAACAAGACGGAATGAACAAATGATGTGCACCATTTATCATTCAGCAAACAAACGCCAATATATTTGGAAACTTTGGTAAAAATTTAATCATTTTCACACAAATCACCCTCAATAATTTAAATTGTTACTGATTTCTTGCAAATGAGGGCATTGCAAGATCTTAAGTGTGGGAAGGGGTTAAATTCTTTCGGATTTTAAAATTTTTATATTAAACACTTGGTTACCATTAAAAATACTAGTAAAGCAGTAGTTGTATTAGAATCTAGTGCTCTCTGATAAAAAAGAACAGCCCTAGTCTTATATACTGACTACCCAATTCTAGTAAAATTTTTCAAAATTTTCAAATAAATGAATTCAAAATCATGTTTATACATATTTATGAACGATAAAACTAGGTTTTAACACCGAAATTATTGTTACCTCGGAAAGGACATAAATTGAGAAACAAACTAAAATGTTAAAATTCATTTAAAATGGAATAGAGGACGATAAAAAGAAAAATAAAAAGCCAAGTGTGGGAAAATTTACCAAGTTATTTTAAACATATGTCACATATATTTGTAACAAATAACTGAAAATACTTTTGCTTTGGACTAAACTAAACTGTTTTACCCAATGAAAGAAAAAAAAAAAAAGAGATGGATCTACACGATGAATCAATTCCATCATTAAAAGGAAGTAAAGTCTTCCGAAAAAGACACGCGCTTCTTGATTTAGGTCATGAAGTTGTCGTCCAGACCAGCTGTAGGTTGACGAAAAATCTAGAAAAGTCATCACTAAAATCAGCAGGAAATCCACGGACCTCAGCATTAAACAGGGTCGCCAAGTGGTCAGATTTATCCTAACCATGAGAAGGATTTATCTCGTACAATGGGGGGGCACCATGCAAATTAGCTTGATAAGACTAATGAATCAGATCCCCAGAAAGGATAATCTCCTTAAAGATTAAAAATCAGCTTTTAAGACTGATATTACTCAATCCTAGAGATTGACCTTAAAGATTGAGAATTCAAACTCATGGAATTCAATGATATCTAAACTCGAGCTTAAACGAGAAAATATTTTGATCAAAATTATAAACCGATTTGTTTTCTGAAAACCCTATTTTCAATGCGTTCATTACCATTGAACGTAAAATCCTAGGAATTCACCTGGAATTCATTAGGTCACCTGAACTAAATCGGGTGTCAACCGTAAGAACGGTGGTTGCATAACATGGTCGGAGACAGGACCTTGTGCCAGACCGAAAAAATTATAAGGGTGAGCTTTACTATTGCTCCTACCAAGGATAGTAATTGCGTCCGACACGTTATAGACCATAATCAAAAGCATGTCACGGGACATTGCCTTAACAGTTGCTTGTTCAACGCTTTCCTTTACAACCGAACGGTAGTTTGCCGAAAGGTAATATACGGAACAAGTAAACTGGACGTGTTGCTTTCTAAATACAAGGTTAGCAAGTGGGTGACACAAAACCGCAAGTTTTGAGCTAAAATTTTCAAATCTGAAACCCACCAAACCCACAAAAATATTTTGCAAACACCGGTAAAGGGTTATTCCGAAAAACTTATCTAGGGTAAAAACTAGATTTAATTTTCAAAAGATCAAATGTTTTCATAAAGATCCAATTTCCTTAATGGATCTAAATTTTTATAGTCATGTGGGACTGTAAACCATATCGTTACTACCATTGTTTATACCGCCATATAGAAATCACTGATGTACAAAGTGTGAAGAATAAAGAAGTGATTCTAGTATTTCAAGACAATATTGCTTGAGGACAAGCAACGCTCAAGTGTGGGAATATTTGATAATGCTAAAAACGAACATATATTTCATAGCATTATTCCTCAAGAAAGACAAGCTTTTAGTTGCAATTGTTCGATTTACAAGCAATATTCGTTTAAATATTAAAAAGTGAAGACAAAAGGCAGATTCGACAAATTGAAGACAAAAAGGTCCAAAGAGCTAAAAAGTACAAGATACAACTAAAAAGGTTCAAAATATTGATGAGGAACGTCTCAAAATGACAAGAGTACAAGTTACAAGACGCAAAGTACGCGATATAAAATAATACGCGAAGACGTCCGAAAATCCGGAACCGGGACCAGAGCCAACTCTTAACGCTCGACGCAACGGACTAAAAATTACAAGTTAACTATGTATATAAATATAATATAATATATAATTAATTATATTAATTATATATATATTATATATATATATTAAAAACCGTCGGCAGCAAGAAACTCCAAGGGTGTGAGCTGTAAATATATCTCCGCGACTCGCGGAGTTTTAAGGGCATTTTGCCGCGAGTCGCGGAGCCCCAATTTTCAACTCTGGCTATAAAGCCAACCGAATTCTGATCAATTTATATGATCTTTTTCCTTCCTCTTCATACGTAAAACTTATATATATATAATTTATATTTTAATTTTAATTTTAATTCTAATAATAAGGGTATGTTAGCGAATGTTGTAAGGGTGTAAGTCGAAATTCTGTCCGTGTAACGCTACGCTATTTTTAATCATTGTAAGTTATGTTCAACCTTTTTATATTAATGTCTCGTAGCTAAGTTATTATTATGCTTATTTAAAACGAAGTAATCATGATGTTGGGCTAATTACTAAAATTGGGTAATTGGGCTTTGTACCATAATTGGGGTTTGGACAAAAGAACGACACTTGTGGAAACTAGACTATGGGCTATTAATGGGCTTTATATTTGTTTAACTAAATGAAAGTTTGTTAATGTTAATATAAAGATTTACAATTGGGCGTCCCTATAAATTACCATATACACTCGATCGGACACGATGGGCGGGGTATTTATTTGTACGAATAATCGTTCATTTAACCGGACACGGGAATGGATTAATAGCCACTAGAATAATTAAAACAGGGGTGAAATTACATTCAAGGGTAATTGGTGTAATTGTTAACAAAGTGGTAAAACCTTGGTTTACACGCAGTCGATAACCTGGTGTATTCATTAAACAAAGTATTAAAACCTTGTTACAATTCGAATCCCCAATTAGTTGGAATATTTAACTTCGGGTATAATAATAATTTGACAAGGACACTTGCAATTTATATTTATGACTGATGGACTGTTATGGACAAAAACCAGACGGACATATTGAATAATCCAGGACAAAGGACAATTAACCCATGGGCATAAAACTAAAATCAACACGTCAAACATCATGATTACGGAAGTTTAAATAAGCATAATTCTTTTATTTCATATTTAATTTCCTTTATTTTATATTTAATTGTACTTTTTAATTATCGCAATTTTATTTTATCGCATTTTTATTATTCGCAATTTCATTATCGTTATTTACTTTACGCTTTAATTTAAGTCTTGTATTTATTTTATATTTTACATTAGGTTTTAACTGCGACTAAAGTTTTAAAATCGACAAACCGGTCATTAAACGGTAAAAACCCCCCTTTATAATAATAATATTACCTATATATATATTTGTATTTTTATAAAAGTAAACTAATATAGCGTTGAGCTTTGTTTAAAGATTTCCCTGTGGAACGAACCGGACTTACTAAAAACTACACTACTGTACGATTAGGTACACTGCCTATAAGTGTTGTAGCAAGGTTTAAGTATATCCATTCTATAAATAAATAAATATCTTGTGTAAAATTGTATCGTATTTAATAGTTTTTCCTAGTAAAATATAAGCTATTTTATATACACCTCGTTCGACATCAATGACGTTATAATCTGTGAATCATCATGTTCCATTTAGAAACTCAGCATGACTTACTGTAATATAATCACGTTGATCAAGTGTCATTATATTATACTAACTCATGCATCAGTTCCAAACATTACTTCAATAACATTCATATTTTAAGCTCGAAAGTTTACAGAATATAGAAACTAACAGTTTCTATATGATGTAACACTGATAGCACGAAGAGATTAATGATTTCCGATAAGAATAGTTATAACAATATCTTCAGAAATATGGAGGATATTTATAATGAAAGATACGATGATATCTTGGAATTTCTAATATCGAAGGATGGTGAAGAAAATTTGTCCGCAAGATTTTGGAGTCAGAAGCAAGGTATTCGCTAAAGATTTCATCAGAAACAGAATCATCAGGATTCTTAATGTACAAGTTTAGTCCTTGTTATTTGTTCAGAGACTCCTTCGTAGTTTGCTCAATCAGTTTTTCAGTTTCAAACTTTTTCTGAGCTTTGCCAACATACAATTCTTTATCATCAACTTTTGGCTGTTGAGGTCGTTTACAGTTTTTTTTGTTGCTTTATTCAACTTTTCAAAATTCAGAGTATTAATTCGCAGACTGGGTGCTTTTCAAAATTTCAGAATGGAAGATCATAGTTCTAAGAGATAAATGTTATATGGATACATATAACTGTTGATGTGGAAACGTTGCGAGACTCATCATACAGATTTGTTGATTCTCGGTAATTGGTATGGCATTTCTTGTTACAAGATGCGGATGAGTACATGATGAGACTTCAATAGATAAATATAGTGATTTGTCGGAGAGATTTAAACCAAGGAGCGACGAGGTTGCTGGTACATCTGCTGGTAATATGGTGGACTATAAAAAGGTTCCCCGGTAACAATAAAAGAGCATACATATAAATCAAGGTGATAATAAGGTTGTTTCAAACGAAAAGTCGAAGTTGATTTGCTGGAGCTGTGACAAAATTGTCTATTTTGAAAAGAATTGTATGGTTATTTTCGATAATAATAATGCCAAAGGAGCTAGCACAAATATGTGTTAATCGTTTACTCAGGTTCCGAGAGTTTTCAGGTGCATAACTATATGCATCAATCTTTTCTTCCGTAGATGAAGTGCGGTTGGTTCATCCTCTCGATTGAGGTGTTTTCAAGAACCATGAAAGGTTTAAACGCAGATTGTAATCGTCAAGATACAAATGAGGTTTAAGATAAAATCAAGTGGCAAACTTGAAGAAATATTTAGTTTCATATGTTATAATCAATATTTTAATTCATTTTAATTGTCCAATGTTCGTAGTCCACAGTTTGTAGTCCACAGTTGGTAATTCAATAATTCATATACAGTTTAATATATAATATTCGAATTAATTAATACATATCGTGACCCGTATACATGTCTCAGACTCGATCACAACTCAAAGTATATATATTATTATAGAATCAACCTCAACCCTGTATAGCTAACTCCAGCATTACTGCATATAGAGTGTCTATGGTTATTCCAAATAATATATATAGATGCGTCGATATGATATGTCAAAACCTTATATACGTGTCCCGATATTTAAAGTGCGTAAAATAAATAACAGAAATTAAATGACGATAAATAAAGTGCGTAAAGTAAATAACAGAAATTAAATGACGATAAATAAAATTGCGATAATTAAATTGCGATAAATAAAATGCGATAAATAAAATGTAATCAGTTAGCTAGGAACAGTTAGCTAGGATTTTTATTAGCGTGGATTCTTAATAGAATTTCTCGTAGTTAATTCGTTTGTTTCTAACAAATTTTTATTTTGTCCAATGTTTTCTTCATTATGCCACTTGTTGAATTCTAATAGATCAAAATCTAAATATGAAATTGAATGAAAATGGTTATTTTGCGGTGAACGGATACGTATATTGGTGGTTGTAAATAGGATAGTAAATGATCGTTGAATCAGATTCGAAGAATGTACAGTGTAACTTATTAATGTGAAATCTAAATATTCCTCGGGTATTACCTACCCGTTAAAATATTTTCACCATTAACAGTTTGTACGAAAGAATTTTTAATTACAATCTTTGTGAAAATATACTTACATATATATTTTCTTCAGATGTAATCATAGATTTAATGAGTTAATATAGTATTAAACTCATTTGGTTTACCGTCAAAACTAGAATACATAATCTCTATAACATAATCGCCATGAAGAACGAAGATAATTGATGTAGAACGATACGTAGAACGATGATTATACTCGAGGTACAGAATGAGATGTTGAGGCATGGATTGTTGATGGTACTGGTGCTGTTAATGATGGTACTGTTGGTTCCGGTGATGTTGCTGAAGCTGGTAAATTTTGCACCATATTCTCCGAATTTATTACTCGAGCGCGAAGCTCGTTGACTTCTTCCATTACTCCAGGATGATTGTCGGTCGGAACGAGCGGATGTATAAGGTTTAGAATTATGGATAATATATAATAGTTACGAGATATCCTGGAAATGAGGGTGAAAATGGTGTTTCGGACTGATTCGCCGGTAAGTGATTCAGGATTCTCCGCCTAGAGGGAAATTTGGTTGGTGGAAAGGAATTGCCTTCTTCTCGTTTTCGTTGATTAAGTCGACTACGAACTCATCAGATGAATTGAGGATGGATGATTGGTTAATTCATTCTGGTGACACTGCTTTCGGAGCTTAGGTGAAACTCTATATCGGAATACCTGTCAGAGTTCGAGGAATTCGAACTGATTGAGGGATTCATCTCGTACGATCAGATGAAGGATTTTCGATAAGAAATAGATTATAGGATGTAGATTAGTACCCTGTAATACATAGTTTACATATGCATATATAATACTAAAATCCCATAAGTTACGGAGGAATCTATGGAAGCTGTCAGGCAAAGGTAACAATAACATATACGCTAAGATATGAATTTTGTCTATACACTATTCATGCAATCAATGCAGTAAGATGTGTCTAGACTAGGAATGATAAGCAGGTAATTTCCTAAGGGTAATAAGCAGATGATTTCCCACTAGATATGATAAGCAAAACTTTTGACATGCAGACACGGTCGAAGTCCAGACTCACTAATGCATCTAAACAACTATCAGTTAGACATACTAATGCAAGACCTGGTTCGCTAAGAAAACCTGGCTCTGATACCACCTATAACGACCCGTCCTAATCCATCAGAACGAATACATTACATTTGGTTACATCGCGAGGTACTTGACCTCTATATGATACATTTTACAAACATTGCATTCGTTTTTAAATGACAAACTTTCATTACATCGAAAATTGACGGCATGCATACCATTTCATAACATATCCAACGATAATTGACTTAATAATAATCTTGATAAACTCGATGACTCGAATGCAACGTCTTTTAAAATATGTCATGAATGACTCCAAGTAATATCTCTAAAATGAGAAAATGCACAGCGGAAGATTTCTTTCATACCTGAGAATAAACATGCTTTAAAGTGTCAACCAAAAGGTTGGTGAGTTTATTAGTTTAACATAAATAATCATTTCCATCATTTTAATAAACCACAAGATTTTCATTTCCAGTTCTCATAAATATACGTCCCATGCATAGAGACAAAAATATCATTCTTATGGATAGAACACCTGGTAACCTACATTAACAACATGCATATAAGAATATCCCCTATCATTCCGGGAAATCCTTCGGACATGATAAAACAACATCGAAGTACTAAATCATCCGGTACTTTGGATGGGGTTCGTTAGGCCCAATAGATCTATCTTTAGGATTCGCGTCAATTAGTAGATCGGTTTACTAATTCTTAGGTTACCAAGCAAAAGGGGCATATTCGGCTTCGATCATTCACCCATATAATGTAGTTTCAATTACTTGTGTCTATTTCGTAAAACATTTATAAAAATTGCGCATGTATTCTCAGTCCAAAAATATAAAGGGTAAAAAGGCAAATGAAACTCACAATACTGTATTTTGTAGTAAAAATACATATGACGACATTGAACAATGCAGGGTTGGCCTTGGATTCACGAACCTATATTATTCATAATATATATATATATATATATATATATATATATATATATATATATATATATATATATATATATTAAAACATATAATCGTAGAATCACATAATTTCATTTATTAATATATAATATTTATATATTATTAGTTTTATAGAATTTTATAATAACTTCCATTTAAAAAATGTATGTTTATTTTATATCTTAAATTATATTTTATATATATATATATATATATATATATATATATATATATATATATATTTAGAATGATTAATATCTGTACATTTAGTTATGTTAATATATCTATATATAAGGTTAGTATTATATTTAAAAATCAGTAATTTGCTATGTGTAATTATTTATATAAGTAATATCAATATGTCTGATATATAACTATATGAAATATTAATTTAATTATAGTATATGTAATAAATATATTTTTATATACAAAATTATTTATTTGTTAATAATGAAGTTTTGATGATAATAAAATGATAGTTTTAATATAGATATTAATTTCAATGAAAGCACTAATTATAAATTTTAAAATAATGATACTATTAATAATGATAATTATAATAATACTGATAATAGTAATGACTATAATAATAGTAATTTTTATTACTAATGATAATGGTATAGTTGTAATAATCATAATAATGGTAAAAGTAATAATAATGATAATGATAATAATAACAATAATATTAATAATACTTTGTGGTAATAACAATACTAATACTAATAACAATAACAATAATAATCATAATAATAGAAATTATAATCATAGTAATAACTAGTAATAATAATAATAATAATAATAATAATAATAATAATAATAATAATAATAATAATAATAATAATAATAATAATAATAATAATAATAATAATAATAATAAAATTGGTTACTACCTTAAAGGCTCAAAAATATCAAAATTGCCCAAGCCGGGACTCGAACCCACGACCTCTCGTTCACCCATCAAACGCCTAACCAGTCTGCTGTTCTTGCATTTCTGTTTTATTACTTAGTTCAAATCTATTTAACCAATTATCGATCTGTTTCCTTTCCTTCATCATTAACATCGACCAGGAATATCTCCCAAAAAACATAAAAGCAAAAATAACCAATCGATTGTTGAACTTATATAAGCAAAAAAGAAAAAAAATAATTGAGGTGATTGTAATTAACAGAAAAATATAAAATAAAATCAAATAAAATAAAAACAGCAATAGCTACAAGTTTCGCAAAAAAAAAAAAAAAATGAACCCTGATTATGATTTCGAATCCAAGGCTATTTTATATTATAATTACAAAATGAAACGTGTTTGAAATCATATTTAGAAGCTTGGTGAATCCTTAATTTTAACTAAAATAACAAAAAAAACTTGAATTTTCCCGAAGAACAACAAGTTGACTTTTTCAATAATAAACTTTGACTCGTAAATTACAACTCGATAAGAAAGATTAGATCTTGAAACTTTACAGAAAGATTACCTAGACGGTTTCTAACAAAGCTGCATTTTTACATTTTGAAAAATAAATCAAATTTGAGCTTTTGATTTTAAAAGTGAATACAGAGGTATACGGCGGGTTTATTGGGTTTTTCTTTAAAAAATCTCAATCTGATAATGCTTTAAGGGTTTGAATTGATACTGATAGAAAAAGTGCTGAATGTGTTACTCCAATTTATCGATTAATTCATCCAGTATATAACCAAATTGATGGACATTTTTTCAATATTCGTAACAAAAGGAAAAAAAAAATATATAAAATTGTGTACGATTCCTAACTATTTTTGGATATATCTGAGACTGGATTGGATCCTGGTGACGAGTTGAGGAGACCAAAAACAAATTAAAGAAAAAAATTTGATAGGTATATATAACAAATCTGTACAATTAATCATAGTTTAAAGAATTTATATAATTAATATTTATGATTAATATTTATATTAATAATAATAATATTTATATTAATAATAATAATTATTATATTAATAATAATGATACAAGAATCATATGATGATAATAATTATAAATGACAATAATAATATTTTGTATTATTTTCTATTAATAATAACTATAAGAATAATAATGATATTAATAATACAAATAATATTATTAAGGATAATAATAATAATTAAGAATAATATTTATAATATTAATATAACAAATTATGCTTTTTAAATCTCATATTTATGTATTATATCATGAGATTAGTATTAGCTAATTATAATAATGTATTAAATTACATGTATCAAAATCTATATGTAATCATTTTATTAGTGTGAATAATATTGGTTTTAATATAAATATTTATATTAATGACAGTACTAATATTATAAATTTGGCAATTATATTTTATCTCTTAGTAATTTAGTATATGATTTTACATATTATTAAGTATGTAGTATTTAATAATATCCATTATGCATAATAACGCATATCAATTGTTTAATACTTATATATTTCACATCTATAATATTAATTAGATATAGCATCCATGTTCATATATATATATATATATATATATATATATATATATATATATATATATATATATATACAATTTTTTTTAATAGCAATTTAATTATTCTGTATATTATTTTGTATCACCTTTTACGTATTTAATTTTAATGCTTAAATTATATTTTATAATTTCAAACTATTATAATTACTTATATATATATACATATATACATATTTATTTACAAACAATTCTTCGTGAATCGTCGAGCATAGTCAAAGGGTATTTGAATACATAAACATATTTCCAAAATTTACGAGACTCAACATTACAGACTTTGCTTATCGTGTCGAAACCATATAAAGATTAAGTTTAAATTTAGTCGAAAATTCCCGGGTCGTCACATTATTGCCTACGCATCTAGGCAGTTAAAGAAACTTGAAGAGAACTATACCATACATGACCTTGTGTTAGGTGATGTGGTATTTGCATTAGAGATATGGAGACATTATCTGTATGATACCCATTTTACGGTGTACATTGACCATAAAAGTCTTCGACACATCTTTGATCAAAAACAGTTGAATATGAGGCAAAGCCGATGGCTCGAGACATTGAACGATTATCACTGTGAGATAAAATATCATCCCGACAAGGCAAATGTAGTTGCCGATGCTCTTAGTTGAAAGGATGATGTTAAACGCGTTCGTGCTCTAAATCTGAAAATCAAATCGAATTTTATATCACGAATCTGTGAAGCTCAATTGGAAGCTATTAAACCGACAGTTATCGAAGGTGAAGGACCTATAGGTTTTGAGAACCAACTTCAAGTGAAGGCTAATGGTACACGGTACTTTGGCAACAGAATTTGGTTCCTCGCTTCAGAAATCTCCGCGAACTAGTCTTGGATGAAGCACATAAGACTGGGTACTCTATTCATCCCGGTTCCAGTAAGATGTATCACGATGTGAAGCAATTCTACTGGTGGCCTAATATGAAAGTCGACATTTCTACTTATGTTAGCAAGTGTCTCACTTGTTTGAAAGTCAAGGCCGAACATCAAAAGCCTTCTGGTATGTTGACACAACCTGGTATTCCGCAGTGGAAGTGGGAGTGAATTACTATGGACTTCGTTACTAAGTTACCTAAGACTTCGAACGGTAACGATACTATTTGGGTCGTAGTTGATCGTCTTACTAAATCTGCACATTTCATACCGATCAAGGAAACTGACAAGATGGAGAAATTATCACAGCTTTATATTAAAGAAATTGTCTCATATCATGGAGTTCCTATCTCGATTATTTCTGATCGCGACAGTCGATTCGTTTCAAGATTCTGGAAAACTTTACAATTTGCTCTTGGAACTCAACTCGACATGAGTACAGCCTATCATCTGCAAACTGATGGTCAAAGTGAACGAACTATTCAAACCTTGGAAGATATGCTATGTGCTTGTGTAATCGATTTCGGCAAAGGTTGGGATAGACACTTGCCTTTGGTTGAATTTTCTTACAACAACAGTTATCACTCCAGCATTAAAGCTGCACCTTTTGAAGCTTTATATGGACGAAAATGTAGATCCCCTTTGTGTTGGGACGAACTCGAGGACAGACATTTAACGGGTCCCGAAATCATTCATGAAACTACAGAAAAGATCGCTCAGATTAAGCAACGATTAGAAATTGCCCGTAGCTGACAAAAGAGCTATGCCAATAAGAAACGAAAGGATATAGAATACCAAGTTGGAGATAAAGTCATGTTGAAAGTATCCCCTTGGAAAGGTGTTATCCGTTTCGGTAAATGAAGCAAACTCAGTCCACGATATGTTGGACCTTTCACGATCACTCAAAGAGTAGGTCTCGTAGCGTACCGATTAGAACTACCAACTGAACTTAGCCAAGTACATGATGTGTTTCATGTCTCGAATCTTAAAAGGTGTCTTGTTGATGACACACTTGTTATTCCTTTGGATGATATCCGCATTGATGAACAAATACACTTCGTTGAAGAACCTATAGAAATCATAGAAGGAGAGGTCAAACAAACGCGTAAAAGCAACATACCTATCATTAAAGTCCGTTGGAACTCGCGTAGAGGCCCCGAATATACCTGGGAACGAAAAGACCAAATGATACGGAAATATCCTCATCTCTTCTCAACTGCTGATGCAAACGAGAAATCTACTTAAAACTTCGGGACGAAGTTTCTAATAACGGGGAGGTACTATAACGACCCTCATTTTTCCATTCTATATTTTTCCAATATTAAATGCCCAAACAATATAATTAAAACTTAATGATTAAACTTTAATCAACAATTGTTAAGTATTAAGAGTTATAAAACATATTAATTAACTTTGTACAATAATTGACAAGTTAACAAAAGATGAAAATAATAAACTGTTAGTCGACACTCACTGCTAATTAAAATTTATGCATTTATGTAATATTATAACTAATAACCTATAAGTAATAAATAAAAAGTGACATTTATATAAATAATAAAAAAATTGGGAACTAAATAAAAAAATATATATACAAGTCATGAATTAGTAAAAAGAAAATAATACTTATCATGTAGTAAATGTAAAAATAATAATAATAATAATAATAATAATAATAATAATAATAATAATAATAATAATAATAATAATAATAATAATAATAATAATAATAATAACAATGAGACAAAAGAATCTTAAACAATTACATCCTTATATTGACTAAAAAATAAAATAATATATATATATATATAAAAAAATTATATATATATATATATATATATATATATATATATATATATATATATATATATATATATATATATAACTAGTACCACCTATTGTTGACTAAAAATTATAAAATAAAATAAAATCATTAATTAGAACATCCTTATGTTGACTAACACTCTAATACTTGCACTATATAAACACCCCTATACTCCTAGTTTCTCATTCACAAATCACACCAAAATCCTCTCTCAAAAACAATCTCTCTCTCTCCCTCTCTTGTGGTATTCGGATCTTCAAGCTTGTTCTTCGTGTTCATCAAGATTTTCAAGGGTGTTCTTCATTATTTGGGTTATTTGATCTTCATCACCAAGTTTTCTTCTTGTTTCTTCTTAATCTTCATCATCATTAACAAGGTATGATCCAAAATCTTAAAACTTTTAAATCTTTCTTTCAATTCATGTTTATATTCATAATCATATTCGTGCATGATTTTAACATTCATATTATTTAGATCCTCAAAACCCTAAACCCTAATCATTAAAATACTACTTTAATTAAATAACCCTAATTAATGAAACCCTAATACTACTTATACTATTAATTAATATGTATACACTATTACTATTACTAACACCTATAACCTACTACTTATATTATAACACATAAAAACATTTTGGGATATGTATTAGAGATGTATAGATCTTCGAACTTTCTTGACGAATGGTTTCTACGAAACTCTAGGCGGAAGGGTTTGGATTTACGATTTAAAGGATCCTATAGCTCAAGCCCCTAGACCTGAAATGGCCATTCGAAGGGAAAGGGGTGATTGGAAGCTTATCTAATACGGCAAGTATCCTAAAATGGAAAACACTCTTAAAGTAGAAACTTTCTAGTTATAGACAATTACTAAGATAAGAAATCTACTAAAAGTGGAAACTTTCTAAAAATAGAAACTTACTAGGAAAGGAAACTTAGTAAAATGAACTATACTTACAACACTATCATACTTAAACATCTATTTAAACATGGGCAAAAATACTTACTACTCTTAAATGTCAATAGGTTGACTTTTCTGCTCACTCATCCAACTTTCTATTTCGAGGAATAACTAGCTCTCTACTTACTAAGGTGAATTCATAGCCCCACTCTTTGTTGCTAGCAAACTTACTTACTTTTTTTGGGGTGAGACACATGCTGTTTTTATATTTTACAACTTAGACACAAGTACCAAACTACTAAACTATGCTATACCCGGCTATGTCCGACTAAGTCCCTACAGTGATATTTTTAATTGCTCGTTGAATGCATGCTTAATTATTGGGGGTAGGCCTATTTGGAGTAACGTCCCTGATACATTTGACTAAGTCTTTGTATTTCTTAATAATGAAATTAAACCGACAAGTATGAACTACAACTTGTCTTTGGGGCAAACTTAAACGTTTAGTCTAAATATCACGCATTGGCATAACTTTTGGATCTGCGAGATCTACTTTTTGATCCTGCGGGAGATCAACTTTACAAACTAAATCTTGTGGTCTAAAACAACGGTCAAACTTATTTGTTAAACCTATGAACTTCACTCAACCTTTTTGGTTGACACTTTAGCATGTTTTGTCTCAGGTGCTGATTGATTCAAGCTTTCTTACTTACTACTTATGTGATGCTACTTGGACATAGGATCAAGAGATATCGCATTATTTACTTTTGCATTTGAACATTTACATTACTGTTACTTCCATCATTGTAACGACATTTCATTTTCCGCTGCGTACTCTCAATAAAGTTTATTTTATCATTTAGTATTGTTCTCGCATATTATAATATGTTGGTTTATTTGATATTAAGTCACATTTCACCCAGGCCCTAACTGGGGGTGTGATAACTGTTGGCGTAGACATGCTGCGAGATTTCAAAATACTGATTGCTAATTCTCGATGATTCGTATGGCAATTCTTGTTACAAGATGCGAATGAGTAAATGATGGAGTTTTGATAAATATAATGATTCTTCGGAAGGTCAAAGATCAGTGAAGTTGTGAATAAGTTTATTGGTAATGTGGTGGAATATGAAAGGTTCCCTAGTAACAATAAAAGAGCACGCATATATCAGGGTTATAATAAGGTTGTGTCGAATGAAGAGTCGAAGTTGACTTGCTGGAGCTGTGACAAAACTGACTACTTTGGAAAGGAATTGAAAAGTCATTTTTGCTAATAAATGTCAAAGGATTTGACACAGATATGTGTTGAATTATGACTTTGGTTTCGAGAGCTTTTTAAGTACATAACTGTGGGTAATATATGGTTGGATCATCATCTCGATTGCTCATTATTTGAAGTGTCTTTAGAAATTTTCGAAGGGTTTGAACACAGATTGTAATCGTTAATATACATTTGATGTTCTAACACAGTTTTGAAGTCAAAGTATAGCTTTGAAAGATGTAGGAATCTAAAAGTGATGATACCGGTTATATCTCGAATTGAATTCTGAGGTTTCAAAATCAGAATATGTAATTGGGTTTAAATGAGTATGGTTATTTTGATTTCTATGAAAGAATGTATATTATTGTGAAAGTAGGAAGTATAGTTGATAATTTGCTTGATCAGATTCGAAGAATATAACATATTAATTGTGAATATATATATATATATATATATATATATATATATATATATATATATATATATATATCTCGGGTATTACCTACCCGTTAAAAGAAATTTCACAATTAATATTTTGTACATAAGAATTTTATTACAGTCTTTGTGAAAATATATATTTATATATATTCTCCTCAGATGTAACATCGATTTTAATAAGTTAATACTAAATTAAACTCATTCGATTTATGGTTGAAACTAGAATTGAATAATCCCTTGAAGGCTTTAGAGATTACATAAGTATTTCTTCAATAATATTGAAATTATGAATCAATACTTCGTTATTTGTTGAGGCGTGATGTTGGTTTTTGTTAAATTCTTGTGAATTTCGCAAAGTATGAATGATGGTATCTGAAAAGTTTCGGTTACATCGATGATGAAAGTGTAAAATCAAATATATACTTGATTTATTATGAATTGGAATTTGTTGAATTGAGACAGAGATTGTAGTTAACGATGGTTAAGTTGCGGGCGAAGGACGTACATTATTGCATATTTGTAAGATGAATTAATCGAGTAGTTAAGATTCACACACAATAGCTTAGCACGGAAAGATTTATTTTTATTTCAAAATATATATATATAAAATATACATATAATTTCTTCAGAGGGAATGAGTTAATTCTTCATAAGTCGTTGATACAATATACGCGTTATTGATTCGTAATGATGTCCACAGTGATTCTTGAACTGAAGGAGTTTGTGATGTTATAGGTGTTGTTGATTCTGATGTTGACTGTACTGACGATACTGGTGACGCTGATGGTACTGTTGATGCTGTTGGTAAAACAAGTTTAGCTTGTTAATCACACACCATTTTTGTCAGGGTTTCTACTCTTCCTTCTATCATTTTGGTTCGCTTAATTGATTTATGGTTAGGGCTAGATTAGATAATCTCTAAGACTTAAGAGATTATATAATCGCCGCGGAATATTTCTCCAATGAAGTTATGAATTAATACTTCATTAGTTATTGTTATTGGTGCTCCTTGGTATCTATGGTGCGTATGACGTTGATGCTCGTGGGACAGATTGTGAAGTTGAGGTTTATGACGCGGTTTTAGTTGGGGTTGGTAATGGTACTGTTGGCGTTGATGATGGTGGTACTGGTTATGCTGCTGATGCTGCTGCTGGTGTTTGTAACCTTTGCACCATGTTCTTCAAAGCCACTACCCGAGCGCGAAACTCGTTGACTTCTTCTATTACACCGGGGTGATTGTTGGTTCGGATGAGCGGATAAATAAAATCTAGAATTTGATGTAGTATATAATCGTGATGAGATACTCTGGAAATGAGAGAGAAAATGGTATTTCGGACAGGTTCGCCGGTAAGTGCTTCAGGTTCTTCGTCAAGAGGGCAATGTGGTGGATGGAAAGGATCGCCTTCTTCTTGTCTCCAATGATTGAGGAGGCTACGAACCCATCCTCAATTCATCCAGAATAGGTGATGACCGAATGGTTGATCCATTCCGGTCACACTGCTTTCGGAGCTTGAGTGGGATTCCATTTCAGAATCCGAAGAACTTGAACTAATGGCGAATTCCATTTCGTACGATTGAATAAAGAATTTTTCGATATGAAATGATCTTCCAGCTATCAGATGGTATTCTAATTACATAGAATATCTATATATATAGAGCAAAAGATTTCGTAAATTACGGAGGAATTTACGGAATATATCAGGCAAAGTTTAAAGTAACAGATACGATAAGATATGATTTAGCAGATACACTAAGATATGAATTTTGTCCATACACTACTCATGCAATTAATGTAGCAAGACGTGTCTAGACTAATAATGATTAGCAGGTAACTTCCTAAGGATGATAAGCAGATGATTTCTGACTAGAAATGATAAGCAAAACTTTTGACATGCAGACACGATCGAAGTCCAGAATCACTAATGCATCCTAACGACTTATCAGTCAGACACACTAATGCAGACCTGGTTCGCTAAGACCACCGCTCTGATACCAACTGAAAGGACCCGTTCATATACATTATAAACGATTCACAATAGTTGATTACATCGCGAGGTATTTGACCTCTATATGATACATTTTACAAACATTGCATTCGTTTTTAAAAGACAAACTTTCTTTACATCGAAATTTGACAGGCATGCATACCATTTCATAATATCAACTATCCAACTATAAGTTGACTTAATAATGATCTTTGATAAACTCAATGACTCGAATGCAATGTTCTTCGAAATATGCCATGAAAGACTTCAAGTAATATCTTTAAAATGAGCTAACGCACAGCGAAAGATTTCTTTAATACCTGAGAATAAACATGCTTTAAAGTGTCAACCAGAAGGTTGGTGAGTTCATTAGTTTATCATAATCATTCATTTTCATCATTTTAATATACCACAAGAATTTCATTTCCAGTTCTCATAAATATACGTCCCATGCATAGAGACAAAAATCATTCATATGGTGAACACCTGGTAACCGACGTTAACAAGATGCATATAAGAATATCCCCTATCATTCCGGGAAATCCTTCAAACATGATAAAAACGATTTCGAAGTACTAAAGCATCCGGTACTTTGGATGGGGTTCGTTAGGCCCAATAGATCTATCTTTAGGATTCACGTCAATTAGTAGATCAGTTTACTAATTCTTAGGTTACCAAGCAACAGGGGCATATTCGGCTTCGATCATTCACCCATATAATGTAGTTTCAATTACTTGTGTCTATTTCGTAAAACATTTATAAAAATTGCGCATGTATTCTCAGCCCAAAAATATAAAGGGTAAAAAAAACAAATGAAACTCACCATACTGTATTTCGTAGTAAAAATACATATAACATCATTGAACAAGTGCAAGGTTGGCCTCAGATTCACGAACCTAAATTAAGTATATATATTTATATGATGGTCAATATTTGTATAGCAATTTAGGTCAGGTCATAGTGTACCACAATCCTAATGCTCGAGTCTAGTATGCAAAAGTCAACAAAAGTCAATTTGACTCAAAATGATTTCCAAAATTTATACATGATTATTATATAGTTTAAATTTTGTCGTTTTATATTTTTTAATATTTTAAAAAAAATTTATTTGAGTATATAATATAATTCATTTATTATTAAAATTTATATAATAAAAATATACTTTTATATATCTTAAGTAATAAAATTTATAAAGTTCATTTAATATAATATGATAGGTAGTATTAACGTAATTATATTACACGTAGTAAAATATCTTTGTATTACATATTTATTTGATAGAATAACATTGATAATAATAATAATAAGTAAAACTTGTATTATTTTGTAATAATAATTATTATTATTCTATTAATAAAAATATCAATATTTATATTTACTAAAAGTGATATTATGAATAAACGATAATTCTAATTATGATAACTTTAATATTTACGATACTTTTTAATATTAACTTTAAAATAATAACTCTATTTAAAATGATTAAAATAATGATATTTTATAATAACAATGAAATTTCTATTAAAATGATAATTTTTGTTAAAATGATAGTTTTAATACTAACGATACTTTTAATAATAATAATAGTAATAATAAGAACGGTAATTTTATCAAAATCAATATCTTAAAATATTTTAATTTCATCATGATACTCATACTCATTATTTCCTAATCGTTTCATTTAATAGCTTTTAATCGACTTTTATATCGTGTTCATAATAATGATAATAATAGTAATCAAAATAATTAGGTGTTACTAATTGATGTTATGCGAGGCGTATATGAAATAGCTTATATTTTTACTAGGAAATACTATTAAATATGATACAATTTTACACAAGATATTTATTTATTTATAGAATGGATATACCTAAACCTTGCTACAACACTTATAGGCAGTGTACCTAATCGTACAGTAGTGTAGTTTTTAGTAAGTCCGGTTCGTTCCACATGGAATCTTTTAAACAAAGCTTAATGCTATATTAGTTTTAATATATAAAAATACAAATATATATAAGTAATATTATTATTATAAAAGGGGGTTTTTACCGTTTAATGACCGGTTTGTCAATTTTAAAACTTTAGTCGCAGTTAAAACCTAATGTAAAATATTAAATAAATAAAAGACTTAATTTAAAGCGTAAAGTAAATAACGATAATGAAATTACGATAAATAAAATTGCGATAAAATAAAATTGCGATAATTAAAGAGTACGGAAATTAAAAGTGCAATTAAATACAATGACAATAAATAAAAGTGCAATTAAATACAATAACAATAAATAAAAGTGCAATAATTAGAAGTGCAATTAAATATGAAAATAAAGGAATTATGCTTATTTAAACTTCCGTAATCATGATGTTTGACGTGTTGATTTTTAGTTTTATGTCCATGGGTTAATTGTCCTTTGTCCTGGATTATTTAATATGTCCGTCTGGTTTTTGTCCATAACAGTCCATCAGTCATAAATATAAAGTGCGAGTGTCCTCGTCAAATTATCCTTATACCCGAAGTCAAATATTCCAACTAATTGGGGACTTAAACTGTAACAAGGTTTTAATACTTTGTTTAATAATTACACCAGGATATCGACTGCGTGTAACCCTGAAATGTCCCGTTCTTATTGATTAAAAACGTTCCATATTAATTGATTTCGTTGCGAGGTTTTGACCTCTATATGAGACGTTTTTCAAAGACTGCATTCATTTTAAAACAAACCATAACCTTTATTTCATCAATAAAGGTTTAAAAAGCTTTACGTAGATTATCAAATAATGATAATCTAAAATATCCTGTTTACACACGACCATTACATAATGGTTTACAATACAAATATGTTACAACAAAATATGTTTCTTGAATGCAGTTTTTACACAATATCATACAAGCATGGACTCCAAATCTCGTCCTTATTTAAGTATGAGACAGCGGAAGCTCTTAATAATCACCTGAGAATAAACATGCTTAAAACGTCAACAAAAATGTTGGTGAGTTATAGGTTTAACCTATATATATCAAATTATAATAATAGACCACAAGATTTCATATTTCAATACACATCCCATACATAGAGATAAAAATCATTCATATGGTGAACACCTGGTAACCGACATTAACAAGATGCATATATAAGAATATCCCCATCATTCCGGGACACCCTTCGGATATGATATAAATTTCGAAGTACTAAAGCATGCGGTACTTTGGATGGGGTTTGTTAGGCCCAATAGATCTATCTTTAGGATTCGCGTCAATTAGGGTGTCTGTTCCCTAATTCTCAGATTACCATACTTTATAAAAGGGGCATATTCGATTTCGATAATTCAACCATAGAATGTAGTTTCACGTACTTGTGTCTATTTTGTAAATCATTTATAAAACCTGCATGTATTCTCATCCCAAAAATATTAGATTTTAAAAGTGGGACTATAACTCACTTTCAAAGATTTTTACTTCGTCGGGAAGTAAGACTTGGCCACTGGTTGATTCACGAACCTATAACAATATATACATATATATCAAAGTATGTTCAAAATATATTTACAACACTTTTAATATATTTTGATGTTTTAAGTTTATTAAGTCAGCTGTCCTCGTTAGTAACCTATAACTAGTTGTCCACAGTTAGATGTACAGAAATAAATCGATAAATATTATCTTGAATCAATCCACGACCCAGTGTATACGTATCTCAGTATGGATCACAACTCAAACTATATATATTTTGGAATCAACCTCAACCCTGTATAGCTAACTCCAACATTCACATATAGAGTGTCTATGGTTGTTCCGAAATATATATAGATGTGTCGATATGATCGGTCGAAACATTGTATAGGTGTCTATGGTATCTCAAGATTACATAATATACAATACAAGTTGATTAAGTTATGGTTGGAATAGATTTGTTACCAATTTTCACGTAGCTAAAAAAAATTATCCAATCTTGTTTTACCCATAACTTCTTCATTTTAAATCCGTTTTGAGTGAATCAAATTGCTATGGTTTCATATTGAACTCTATTTTATGAATCTAAACAGAAAAAGTATAGGTTTATAGTCGGAAAAATAAGTTACAAGTCGTTTTTGTAAAGGTAGTCATTTCAGTCGAAAGAACGACGTCTAGATGACCATTTTAGAAAACATACTTCCACTTTGAGTTTAACCATAATTTTTGGATATAATTTCATGTTCATAATAAAAATCATTTTCTCAGAATAACAACTTTTAAATCAAAGTTTATCATAGTTTTTAATTAACTAACCCAAAACAGCCCGCGGTGTTACTACGACGGCGTAAATTCGGTTTTACGGTGTTTTTCGTGTCTCCAGGTTTTAAATCATTAATTTAGCATATCATATAGATATAGAACATGTGTTTAGTTGATTTTAAAAGTCAAGTTAGAAGGATTAACTTTTGTTTGCGAACAAGTTTAGAATTAACTAAACTATGTTCTAGTGATTACAAGTTTAAACCTTCGAATAAGATAGTTTTATATATATGAATCGAATGATGTTATGAACATCATTACTACCTTAAGTTCCTTGGATAAACCTACTGGAAAAGAGAAAAATGGATCTAGCTTCAATGGATCCTTGGATGGCTCGAAGTTCTTGAAGCAGAATCATGACACGAAAACAAGTTCAAGTAAGATCATCACTTGAAATAAGATTGTTATAGTTATAGAAATTGAATCAAAGTTTGAATATGATTATTACCTTGTATTAGAATGATAACCTACTGTAAGAAACAAAGATTTCTTGAGGTTGGATGATCACCTTACAAGATTGGAAGTGAGCTAGCAAACTTGAAAGTATTCTTGATTTTACGAAACTAGAACTTTTGAAATTTATGAAGAACACTTAGAACTTGAAGATAGAACTTGAGAGAGATTAATTAGATGAAGAAAATTGAAGAATGAAAGTGTTTGTAGGTGTTTTTGGTCGTTGGTGTATGGATTAGATATAAAGGATATGTAATTTTGTTTTCATGTAAATAAGTCATGAATGATTACTCATATTTTTGTAATTTTATGAGATATTTCATGCTAGTTGCCAAATGATGGTTCCCACATGTGTTAGGTGACTCACATGGGCTGCTAAGAGCTGATCATTGGAGTGTATATACCAATAGTACATACATCTAAAAGCTGTGTATTGTACGAGTACGAATACGGGTGCATACGAGTAGAATTGTTGATGAAACTGAACGAGGATGTAATTGTAAGCATTTTTGTTAAGTAGAAGTATTTTGATAAGTGTCTTGAAGTCTTTCAAAAGTGTATAAATACATATTAAAACACTACATGTATATACATTTTAACTGAGTCGTTAAGTCATCGTTAGTCGTTACATGTAAATGTTGTTTTGAAACCTTTAGGTTAACGATCTTGTTAAATGTTGTTAACCCAATGTTTATAATATCAAAAGAGATTTTAAATTATTATATTATCATGATATTATGATGTACGAATATCTCTTAATATGATATATATACATTAAATGTCGTTACAACGATAATCGTTACATATATGTCTCGTTTCAAAATTATTAAGTTAGTAGTCATGTTTTTACATATGTAGTTCATTGTTAATATACTTAATGATATGTTTAATTATCATAATATAATGTTAACTATATATATAACCATATATATGTCATCATATAGTTTTTACAAGTTTTAACGTTCGTGAATCACCGATCAACTTGGGTGGTCAATTGTCTATATGAAACATATTTCAATTAATCAAGTCTTAACAAGTTTGATTGCTTAACATGTTGGAAACATTTAATCATGTAAATATCAATCTCAATTAATATATATAAACATGGAAAAGTTCGGGTCACTACAGTACCTACCCGTTAAATAAATTTCGTCCCGAAATTTTAAGCTGTTGAAGGTGTTGACGAATCTTCTGGAAATAGATGCGGGTATTTCTTCTTCATCTGATCTTCACGCTCCCAGGTGAACTCGGGTCCTCTACGAGCATTCCATCGAACCTTAAAAATTGGTATCTTATTTTGCTTAAGTCTTTTAACCTCACGATCCATTATTTCGACGGGTTCTTAGATGAATTGGAGTTTTTCGTTGATTTGGATTTCATCTAACGGAATAGTGAGATCTTCTTTAGCAAAACATTTCTTCAAATTCGAGACGTGGAAAGTGTTATGTACAGCCGCGAGTTATTGAGGTAACTCAAGTCGGTAAGCTACTGGTCCGACACGATCAATAATCTTGAATGGTCCAATATACCTTGGATTTAATTTCCCTCGTTTACCAAATCGAACAACGCCTTTCCAAGGTGCAACTTTAAGCATGACCATCTCTCCAATTTCAAATTTTATATCTTTTCTTTTAATGTCAGCGCAGCTCTTTTGTCGACTTTGGGCGGTTTTCAACCGTTGTTGAATTTGGATGATCTTCTCGGTAGTTTCTTGTATAATCTTTGGACCCGTAATCTGTCTATCCCCCACTTCACTCCAACAAATCGGAGACCTGCACTTTCTACCATAAAGTGCTTCAAACGGCGCCATCTCAATGCTTGAATGGTAGCTGTTGTTGTAGGAAAATTCTGCTAACGGTAGATGTCGATCCCAACTGTTTCCGAAATCAATAACACATGCTCGTAGCATGTCTTCAAGCATTTGTATCGTCCTTTCGCTCTGCCCATCAGTTTGTGGATGATAGGCAGTACTCATGTCTAGACGAGTTCCTAATGCTTGCTGTAATGTCTGCCAGAATCTTGAAATAAATCTGCCATCCCTATCAGAGATAATAGAGATTGGTATTCCATGTCTGGAGATGACTTCCTTCAAATACAGTCGTGCTAACTTCTTCATCTTGTCATCTTCTCTTATTGGCAGGAAGTGTGCTGATTTGGTGAGACGATCAACTATTACCCAAATAGTATCAAAACCACTTGCAGTCCTTGGCAATTTAGTGATGAAATCCATGGTATTGTTTTCCCATTTCCATTCCGGGATTTCAGGTTGTTGTAGTAGGCCTGATGGTTTCTGATGTTCAGCTTTGACCTTAGAACACGTCAAACATTCTCCTACATATTTAGCAATATCGGCTTTCATACCTGGCCACCAAAAATATTTCTTAAGATCCTTGTACATCTTCCCCGTTCCAGGATGTATTGAGTATCTGGTTTTATGAGCTTCTCTAAGTACCATTTCTCTCATATCTCCAAATTTTGGTACCCAAATTCTTTCAGCCCTATACTGGGTTCCGTCTTCTCGAATATTAAGATGCTTCTCCGATCCTTTGGGTATTTCATCCTTTAAATTTCCCTCTTTTAAAACTCCTTGTTGCGCCTCCTTTATTTGAGTAGTAAGGTTAGTGTGAATCATTATATTCATAGATTTTACTCGAATGGGTTCTCTGTCCTTTCTGCTCAAGGCGTCGGCTACCACATTTGCCTTTCTCGGGTGGTAACGAATCTCAAAGTTGTAATCATTCAACAATTCAATCCACCTACGCTGCCTCATATTCAGTTGTTTCTGATTAAATATGTGTTGAAGACTTTTGTGGTCGGTATATATAATACTTTTGACCCCATATAAGTAGTGCCTCCAAGTCTTTAATGCAAAAACAACCGCGCCTAATTCCAAATCATGCGTCGTATAATTTTGCTCGTGAATCTTCAATTGTCTAGACGCATAAACAATCACCTTTGTTCGTTGCATTAATACACAACCGAGACCTTGCTTTGATGCGTCACAATAAATCACAAAATCATCATTCCCTTCAGGCAATGACAATATAGGTGCCGTAGTTAGCTTTTTCTTCAATAATTGAAACGCCTTCTCTTGTTCATCCTTCCATTCAAATTTCTTCCCTTTATGCGTTAACGCAGTCAAGGGTTTTGCTATTTTGGAGAAATCTTGGATGAATCTTCTGTAGTAACCAGCCAATCCTAAAAATTGACGTATATGCTTCGGAGTTTTTGGGGTTTCCCACTTTTCAACGGTTTCAATCTTTGCCGGGTCCACCTGGATACCTTCTTTGTTCACTATGTGACCGAGGAATTGAACTTCTTCCAACCAAAATGCACACTTTGAAAACTTAGCGTACAGTTTTTCTTTCCTCAATACTTCTAGCACTTTTCTCAAATGTTCTTCGTGCTCTTGATCATTCTTTGAGTAAATAAGTATGTCATCGATGAAAACAATGACAAACTTGTCAAGATATGGCCCACACACTCGGTTCATAAGGTCCATGAACACAGCTGGTGCATTAGTTAAACCAAACGGCATGACCATAAACTCGTAATGACCGTAACGTGTTCTGAAAGCAGTCTTTGGAATATCATCTTCTTTCACCCGCATTTGATGATACCCGGAACGTAAGTCAATCTTTGAATAAACAGACGAGCCTTGTAGTTGATCAAATAAGTTGTCGATTCTCGGTAGTGGGTAGCGGTTCTTGATGGTAAGTTTGTTCAACTCTCGGTAGTCGATACACAACCTGAATGTACCATCTTTCTTCTTGACAAACAAAACAGGAGCTCCCCACGGTGATGTGCTTGGTCGAATGAAACCACGTTCTAATAGTTCTTGCAATTGGCTTTGCAGTTCTTTCATCTCGCTGGGTGCGAGTCTATAAGGAGCACGAGCTATTGGTGCAGCTCCTGGTACAAGATCTATTTGAAATTCAACAGATCGATGTGGAGGTAGTCCCGGTAATTCTTTCGGAAATACATCGGGAAATTCTTTTGCGACGGGAACATCATTGATGCTCTTTTCTTCAGTTTGTACTTTCTCGACGTGTGCTAGAACAGCATAGCAACCTTTTCTTATTAGTTTTTGTGCCTTCAAATTACTAATAAGATGTAGCTTCGTGTTGCCCTTTTCTCCGTACACCATTAAGGGTTTTCCTTTTTCTCGTATAATGCGAATTGCATTTTTGTAACAAACGATCTCTGCTTTCACTTCTTTCAACCAGTCCATACCGATTATCACATCAAAACTCCCTAAATCTACTGGTATCAAGTCAATCTTAAATGTTTCGCTAACCAGTTTAATTTCTCGATTCCGACATATATTATCTGCTGAAATTAATTTACCATTTGCTAATTCGAGTAAAAATTTACTATCCAAAGGCGTCAATGGACAACTTAATTTAGCACAAAAATATCTACTCATATAGCTTCTATCCGCACCCGAATCAAATAAAACGTAAGCAGATTTATTGTCAATAAGAAACGTACCCGTAACAAGCTCCGGGTCTTCCTGTGCCTCTGCCGCATTAATATTGAAAACTCTTCCGCGGCCTTGTCCATTCGTGTTCTCCTGGTTCGGGCAATTTCTAATAATGTGGCCCGGTTTTCCACATTTATAACAAACTACATTGGCATAACTTGCTCCGACACTACTTGCTCCACCATTACTCGTTCCGACACCATTTGTTCCTTTCGTTCTATTAACCCCTGGTCCGTAGACCTCACACTTCGCCGCGCTATGACCATTTCTTTTACACTTGTTGCAAAATTTGGTGCAGAACCCCGAGTGATACTTTTCACACCTTTGGCATAGCTGCTTCTGATTGTTGTTGTTGTTGCGGTTATTATTGTTGTTGGGATGATTGTTGTAGTTGCTGTTGTTGTTGTTGTTGTTGTTGTTGTTGTTGTTGGGCCGTTTGTTGTAGTTGCGATTGATGTTGCGATTGTTGGGATAATTGTTGCGATTATTGTTGTAATTGCTGTTGTTGTTGTATTGGTGATTCTTATCACCGTTTTCCTCCCACTTTCTTTTGACTTGCTTCACATTGGCCTCTTCAGCAGTCTGTTCTTTAATTCTTTCTTCAATCTGGTTCACTAGTTTGTGAGCCATTCTACATGCCTGTTGTATGGAGGTGGGCTCGTGTGAACTTATATCTTCTTGGATTCTTTCCGGTAATCCTTTCACAAACGCGTCGATCTTGTCTTCCTCATCTTCGAACGCTCCCGGACACAATAGGCACAATTCTGTGAATCGTCTTTCGTACGTGGTAATATCAAATCCTTGGGTTCGTAACCCTCTAAGTTCTGTCTTGAGCTTATTGACCTCGGTTCTGGGACGGTACTTCTCGTTCATCAAGTGCTTGAATGCTGACCACGGTAGTGCATAAGCATCATCTTGTCCCACTTGCTCTAGATAGGTATTCCACCATGTTAACGCAGAACCTGTGAAGGTATGCGTAGCGTACTTCACTTTGTCCTCTTCAGTACACTTACTTATGGCAAACACCGATTCGACCTTCTCGGTCCACCGTTTCAATCCGATCGGTCCTTCGGTTCTATCAAATTCCAAAGGTTTGCAGGCAGTGAATTCTTTGTAGGTGCATCCTACACGATTTCCTGTACTGCTAGATCCAAGGTTATTGTTGGTATGTAGCGCAGCCTGTACTGCGGCTATGTTTGAAGCTAGAAAACTACGGAATTCCTCTTCATTCATATTCACGGTGTGTCGAGTAGTCGGTGCCATTTCCTTCAAAATAGTCAAATGGAACAAGTTAATCATACAGAATATTAAGAGTAGTTAATAGTATTTCGTAGCATAATATGAACTCATTTATAAAAGCTTTTTCTTCATATTAGCGTTTTATAAGTTTAAATTCGGGTAGTACCTACCCGTTAAGTTCATACTTAGTAGCTAATATACAATTCAACTACTACAATTCTATATGAAAAACTGATTATAATAATATTTCGCGTTCAAACTTTTACACAATATTTTACAAACTTACAATACCGCTTATTTTACATATAGCATGAAATATAGCACACAATAAATTTGATACAAGATGGTTGTGAAGATAATTCTAGCTAGTATACAAGTCGTTCAGCAAAGGCAATAAAGACACGTAATTCATACGTCCAGAAACAAGTCATGCATTCTGGTTTTACTAGGATTACTTCCCATCCTTGGTCTTATGGAACATAACCGTTATGGCCGTTAATAAGACAGCGTGTTGTAACGTTGTCAAAGGGACGAGGGTTACGTAATGTCCAACAGTCCCGTAACAATCTAAAAACCTCATTTCTTACCCCAATTACCGACTCTGTCACTTGTGGGAACGTTTTGTTTAATAGTTGTAGCCCGATATTCTTGTTCTCACTTTGGTGAGAAGCGAACATTACTAATCCGTAAGCATAACATGCTTCTTTATGTTGCATGTTAGCCGCTTTTTCTAAATCATGAAGTCCAATATTCGGATATATTGAGTCAAAATAATTTCTTAACCCATTGCGTAAAATAGCATTTGGGTTCCCCGCAATATATGCGTCAAAGTAAACACATCGTAACTTATGGATTTCCCAATGTGATATCCCCCATCTTTCGAACGAAAGCCTTTTATAAACCAAGGCATTCTTGGAACGTTCTTCGAATGTCTTACAAACTGATCTCGCCTTAAATAGTTGTGCCGAAGAATTCTGACCGACTCTAGACAAGATTTCATCAATCATGTCTCCGAGTAGGTCTCTTAAAATATTGGGTTGTCTATCTATTTTGTGTTTTTATACTGTAAAATAGACAAGAGTTAGATTCATAAAAAAAATACTTATTAATACAAGCAATTTTTACATATATCATAAAGCATAAGCACACTATATTACATATATTACACCACACGAATACAACTATCTTATTCCGACTCGCTTGTTTCTTCTTCTTCGGTTTTGGTTCGTTTTGCCAAGTTTCTAGGGATATATGATGTTCCCCTAATACGAACCGTAATTTTCCACATTGGTTTAGAAAAACCTGATGGTTTAGAGGTTCCCGGGTCATTGTTACAACTTAAGGACTTCGGGGGTTGACGATACATATAAAGTTCATCGGGATTGGAATTAGATTTCTCTATTTTTATGCCCTTTCCCTTATTATTTTCTTTTGCCTTTTTAAATTCAGTTGGGGTGATTTCTATAACATCATCGGAATTCTCGTCGGAATCCGATTCATCGGAGAATTGGTAATCCTCCCAATATTTTGCTTCCTTGGCGGAAAAACCATTGACCATAATTAACCTTGGCCGGTTGGTTGAGGATTTTCTTTTACTTAACCGTTTTATTATTTCCCCCACCGGTTCTATTTCTTCATCTGGTTCCGATTCTTCTTCCGGTTCCGATTCTTCTTCCGGTTCCGAATCTTCTTCCGGTTCCTCTTCGGGAACTTGTGAATCAGTCCACGAATCATTCCAATTTACATTTGACTCTTCATTATTATTAGGTGAGTCAATGGGACTAGTTCTAGAGGTAGACATCTATCACATAATATCAAACGCGTTAAGAGATTAATATATCACATAATATTCACATGTTAAAAATATATAGTTTCCAACAAAATTTGTTAAGCAATCATTTTTCAAGTAAACACGGTCGAAGTCCAGACTCACTAATGCATCCTAACAAACTCGATAAGACATACTAATGCAAAATTCTGGTTCTCTAAGACCAACGTTCGGATACCAACTTGAATGTCCCGTTCTTATTGATTAAAAACGTTCCATATTAATTGATTTCGTTGCGAGGTTTTGACCTCTATATGAGATGTTTTTCAAAGACTGCATTCATTTTAAAACAAACCATAACCTTTATTTCATCAATAAAGGTTTAAAAAGCTTTACGTAGATTATCAAATAATGATAATCTAAAATATCCTGTTTACACACGACCATTACATAATGGTTTACAATACAAATATGTTACAACAAAATAAGTTTCTTGAATGCAGTTTTTACACAATATCATACAAGCATGGACTCCAAATCTCGTCCTTATTTAAGTATGCGACAGCGGAAGCTCTTAATAATCACCTGAGAATAAACATGCTTAAAACGTCAACAAAAATGTTGGTGAGTTATAGGTTTAACCTATATATATCAAATTATAATAATAGACCACAAGATTTCATATTTCAATACACATCCCATACATAGAGATAAAAATCATTCATATGGTGAACACCTGGTAACCGACATTAACAAGATGCATATATAAGAATATCCCCATCATTCCGGGACACCCTTCGGATATGATATAAATTTCGAAGTACTAAAGCATCCGGTACTTTGGATGGGGTTTGTTAGGCCCAATAGATCTATCTTTAGGATTCGCGTCAATTAGGGTGTCTGTTCCCTAATTCTCAGATTACCAGACTTTATAAAAGGGGCATATTCAATTTCTATAATTCAACCATAGAATGTAGTTTCACGTACTTGTGTCTATTTTGTAAATCATTTATAAAACCTGCATGTATTCTCATCCCAAAAATATTAGATTTTAAAAGTGGGACTATAACTCACTTTCACAGATTTTTACTTCGTCGGGAAGTAAGACTTGGCCACTGGTTGATTCACGAACCTATAACAATATATACATATATATCAAAGTATGTTCAAAATATATTTACAACACTTTTAATATATTTTGATGTTTTAAGTTTATTAAGTCAGCTGTCCTCGTTAGTAACCTACAACTAGTTGTCCACAGTTAGATGTACAGAAATAAATCGATAAATATTATCTTGAATCAATCCACGACCCAGTGTATACGTATCTCAGTATTGATCACAACTCAAACTATATATATATTGGAATCAACCTCAACCCTGTATAGCTAACTCCAACATTCACATATAGAGTGTCTATGGTTGTTCCGAAATATATATAGATGTGTCGACATGATAGGTCGAAACATTGTATACGTGTCTATGGTATCTCAAGATTACATAATATATAATACAAGTTGATTAAGTTATGGTTGGAATAGATTTGTTACCAATTTTCACGTAGCTAAAAAAAAATTATCCAATCTTGTTTTACCCATAACTTCTTCATTTTAAATCCGTTTTGAGTGAATCAAATTGATATGGTTTCATATTGAACTCTATTTTATGAATCTAAACAGAAAAAGTATAGGTTTATAGTCGGAAAAATAAGTTACAAGTCGTTTTTGTAAAGGTAGTCATTTCAGTCGAAAGAACGACGTCTAGATGACCATTTTAGAAAACATACTTCCACTTTGAGTTTAACCATAATTTTTGGATATAATTTCATGTTCATAATAAAAATCATTTTCTCAGAATAAAAACTTTTAAATCAAAGTTTATCGTAGTTTTTAATTAACTAACCCAAAACAGCCCGCGGTGTTACTACGACGGCGTAAATCCGGTTTTACGGTGTTTTTCGTGTCTCCAGGTTTTAAATCATTAAGTTAGCATATCATATAGATATAGAACATGTGTTTAGTTGATTTTAAAAGTCAAGTTAGAAGGATTAACTTTTGTTTGCGAACAAGTTTAGAATTAACTAAACTATGTTCTAGTGATTACAAGTTTAAACCTTCGAATAAGATAGTTTTATATATATGAATCGAATGATGTTATGAACATCATTACTACCTTAAGTTCCTTGGATAAATCTACTGGAAAAGAGAAAAATGGATCTAGCTTCAATGGATCCTTGGATGGCTCGAAGTTCTTGAAGCAGAATCATGACACGAAAACAAGTTCAAGTAAGATCATCACTTGAAATAAGATTGTTATAGTTATAGAAATTGAACCAAAGTTTGAATATGATTATTACCTTGTATTAGAATGATAACCTACTGTAAGAAATAAAGATTTCTTGAGGTTGGATGATCACCTTACAAGATTGGAAGTGAGCTAGCAAACTTGAAAGTATTCTTGATTTTATGAAACTAGAACTTTTGGAATTTATGAAGAACACTTAGAACTTGAAGATAGAACTTGAGAGAGATCAATTAGATGAAGAAAATTGAAGAATGAAAGTGTTTGTAGGTGTTTTTGGTCGTTGGTGTATGGATTAGATATAAAGGATATGTAATTTTGTTTTCATGTAAATAAGTCATGAATGATTACTCATATTTTTGTAATTTTATGAGATATTTCATGCTAGTTGCCAAATGATGGTTCCCACATGTGTTAGGTGACTCACAAGGGCTGCTAAGAGCTGATCATTGGAGTGTATATACCAATAGTACATACATCTAAAAGCTGTGTATTGTACGAGTACGAATACGGGTGCATACGAGTAGAATTGTTGATGAAACTGAACGAGGATGTAATTGTAAGCATTTTTGTTAAGTAGAAGTATTTTGATAAGTGTCTTGAAGTCTTTCAAAAGTGTATAAATACATATTAAAACACTACATGTATATACATTTTAACTGAGTCGTTAAGTCATCGTTAGTCGTTACATGTAAATGTTGTTTTGAAACCTTTAGGATAACGATCTTGTTAAATGTTGTTAACCCAATGTTTATAATATCAAAAGAGATTTTAAATTATTATATTATCATGATATTATGATGTACGAATATCTATTAATATGATATATATACATTAAATGTCGTTACAACGATAATCGTTACATATATGTCTCGTTTCAAAATTATTAAGTTAGTAGTCTTGTTTTTACATATGTAGTTCATTGTTAATATACTTAATGATATGTTTAATTATCATAATATAATGTTAACTATATATATAACCATATATATGTCATCATATAGTTTTTACAAGTTTTAACGTTCGTGAATCACCGATCAACTTGGGTGGTCAATTGTCTATATGAAACATATTTCAATTAATCAAGTCTTAACAAGTTTGATTGCTTAACATGTTGGAAACATTTAATCATGTAAATATCAATCTCAATTAATATATATAAACATGGAAAAGTTCGGGTCACTACAAACCCAAGGTTTTAATACTTTGTTAACAATTACGCCAAGTGTCCTTGTACATAATTTCACCCCTGTTTTAATAATTCTAGTGACTATTAATCCATTCCCGTGTCCGGTTAAATGAACGATTATTCGTACATATAAATATCCCGCCCATCATGTCCGATCGAGTGTATATGGTTATTTATAGGTACGTCCAATTGTAAATCTTTATATTAAAATTAACAAACTATCATTTAGTTAAACAAATATAAAGCCCATTAATAGCCCATAGTCTAATTTGCACAAGTGTCGTTCTTTTGTCCAAACCCCAATTATGGTACGAAGCCCAATTACCCAATTTTAGTATTTTAGCCCAACATCATGATTACTTCGGTATTAAATAAGCATAATAATAACTTAGCTACGAGACATTAATGTAAAAAGGTTGAACATAACTTACAATGATTAAAAATAGCGTAGCGTTACACGGACAGAATTTCGACTTACACCCTTACAATATTCGCTAACATACCCTTATTATTGGAAATTAAAATTAAAATTAAAATTAAAATTATAATATATATATATATATATATATATATATATATATATATATATATATATATATATATATATATATATATATATATATATATATACACACGTTGAGAGAGTTGGATGGATGGATATATATTTTTTACTCTGAACCAAACACGCGAATTTATAGGCCTGTGAGCTGAAAAAGGGGCTCATGCGATCGCATGAGCTTTGCCCTTCAAGGCCATGCGATCGCATGGCCAGCTGGGGAGGCTCACATGTGGTTGTTTTCTTCTGCTGACGGTTTTATAATATAATATATATATATATATATATATATATATATATATATATATATATATATATTAATTTTAAGAATTAATTATATATTATATTATATTCATGTGCATAGTTGACTTGTAATTTTTAGTCCGTTGCATCGAGCATTGAGAGTTGACTCTGGTCCCGGTTCCGGATTTTCGAACGTCCTTGCGTACAATTTAATATCTTGTACTTTGCGTTTCGAATCTTGTACTCTTATAATTTTGAGACGTTGCTTATCAATAATTGGAACCACTTTGATTGTACTTTGTACTTTTGAGCTTTTTGGTCGTTTGCGTCTTTAATTCGTCGAATCTGTCTTTTGTCTTCACCTTTTATTATTTAAACGAATATCACTTGTAAATAGAACAATTGCAACTAAAAGCTTGTCTTTCTTGAGGGATAATGCTATGAAATATATGTTCGTTTATAGCATTATCAAATATTCCCACACTTGAGCGTTGCTTGTCCTCAAGCAATATAGTCTTGAAATATACTAGAATCACTTCTTTATTCTTCACACTTTGTACATCAGTGATTTCTATACGGCGGTATAAACAATGGTAGTAACGATGTGGTTTACAGTCCCACATGACTATAAATTTTAGATCCATTAGGGAAATTGGATCTTTATTAAAACATTTGATCTTTTTGAAAATTAAATCTAACTTTTACCCTAGATAAGTTTTCCGGAATAACCCTTCACCGGTGTTTGCAAATTCTTTTTGTGGGTTTGGTGGGTTTCAGATTTGAAAATTTTAGCTCAAAACTTGTGTTTTTGTGTCACCCACTTGCTAACCTTGTATTGGGAAAGCAACACGTCCAGTATTTTTGTTCCGTATATTACCTTTCGGTAAACTACCGTCCGGTTGTAAAGGAAAGCGTTGAACAAGCAACTGTTAAGGCAATGTCCCCTGACATGCTTTTAATTATGGTCTATAACCTGTCGGACGCAATTACTATCCTTTGTAGGAGCAATAGTAAAGCTCACCCTTATAATTTTTCTGTCTGGCACAATGCAACCACTGTTCTTACGGTTGACACCCGATTTGGTTCAGGTGACCTAATGAATTCTAGGTGAATTCCTAGGATTTTACGTTCAATGGTAATGAACGCATTGAAAATAGGTTTTCAGAAAACAAATCGGTTTGCAATTTTGATCAAAATATTTTCTCGTTCAAGCTCGAGTTTAGATATCATCGAATTCCATGAGTTTGTAATTCTCAATCTTTAAGGTCAATCTCAAGGATTGAGTAATATCAGTCTTAAAAGCTGATTTTTGATCTTTAAAGGAGATTATCATTTCTGGGGATCTGATTCATTAGTCTTATCCAGCTAATTTGCACGGTGTCCTCCCCATTTTACAAGACAGATCCTCTCATGGCTAGGATAAGTTTGCCCACTTGGCGACCCTGTTTTATGCTGAGGTCCGTGGATTTCCTGCTGATTTTAGAGATGACTTTTCTAGATTTTTCGTCAACCTACAGCTGGTCTGGACGACAACTTCATGACCTAAATCAAGAAGTGCGTTTCTTTTTCGGAAGACTTTACTTCCTTTTAATGATGGAATTGATTCATCGTGTAGATCCATCTTTCTTTCAAATATATTACAGTAAATCGGGTAAAACTGATTAGATTAGTCCAAAGCAAAAGTATCTTCAATTATTTGTACAAAAATATGTGATATATGTTTTAAATAACTTGGTAAATTTTCCCACACTTGGCTTTTATTTTCTTTTATTTGCCTTTTTATTGTCCTCTATTCCATTTTAAATGAATTCTAACATTTTGGTTTGTTTCTCAATTTATGTCCTTTCCAAGGTAACAATAATTTCAGTGTTAACACCTAGTTTTATCGTTCATAAATATGTATAAACATGATTTTGAATTCATTTAATTGAAAATTTTGAAAAATTTTACTAGAATTGGGTAGTCAGTATATAAGACTAGGGCTGTTCTTTATTATCAGAGAGCACTAGATTCTAATACAACTACTGCGTTACTAGTATTTTTAATGGTAACCAAGTGTTTAAGTTAAAAATTTTAAAATCCGAAAGAATTTAACCCCTTCCCACTCTTAAGATCTTGCAATGCCCTCATTTGCAAGAAATCAGTAACAATTTAAATTATTGAGGGTGATTAGCGTAGAAAAATGATTAAATTTTACCAAAGTTTCCAAACATATTGGCGTTTGTTTGCTGAATGATAAATGGTGCACATCATTTGTTCATTTCGTCTTGTTGTTACATCACATTTATTTTTCATCTTGTCGTCAAAATTAGTAGCTTTTGCTGAACTTAATGACAGTCTTTGAAAATGCGCTGTTTTACCCTGTTTTGTACAATCGACAATATACATACATACAAATATAAACATGCATGGCAATTTGAAATGGGACTTAATATCCCACTTTCAAATCCTAAATGTGAAATATTAGTACACAATAATAATAATAATGATAAAAATTACATAAATATATCCAATAACATAAGTTTAAACATGAATAAGTAAAAAGATAAAAACATAAAAATCATAAAAATAACCAATGGAACCAAATCAGTCTGGATAGGGGTTCCAGTTCATCTCGTCAGGTGGGTTCCATTGTTGGTTATAGGTTTTCTGATAGGCTTGGTTATAGTCATACCGGTTAAAGGGTGGTCAGATGTCGGGGTTGTGTGGCGGAAAATGAGCAGGTCGAGTAGGCACGTAATTATTTGGTACCTGATATGATAGCTGGCTCATGATTTGGTGCTGATGAACTAACCAGCTATCGTGTTGGTGTCACCTATAATCCTCGTATACTCGCTCGGAGTTCCACTGCTCATACATACTATGTCTGGTCGCGCTCATCATTGCTTCCTCATCTATACGAACGTGGACGTCAAGAATAGCATCTCGAAAGACATCCCTAATGTCTTCCGCTTCCTCCATTTCCTCGTCTGAGCCTCTCTCTGCCTGAGGATGATTACCTTCATAGGGCAATGCCTGGTTGCGTCTACTCTTCAATACCTTAGCACCCACATAAACCCGCAATCCTATGGTCTCATCCTGTTCTCTACAAATATGTAATGGACCCCCTTGGTTCCTATCAACACCTAAATACTCTCCAATGAGAGTAACAAAAATACCTCCTCCTATTATACTCCCGTCCTGCATTCCTTCTACCATTTTAGATAAATAAAAACCAACACAGTAAGGGATATTAACAAAGCTTCTCGGGTCTCGAATACACTTTAGGTAAAATAAATCATGTAAGGTCATTTTCTCCTTATTGTAACCTCTCTGTGTAATCGAGTTAGCCAAAAATCTATGAATTACACGAAGCTCAGCTTTGTTAATATGTAAGTAGGAGTATTTTCCTCCCAGTGTAAAAACATTATAGTTTGACATACGCCTCCAAACGGCATTCGCGTCAAAGTTCCTATCTACCCTTTTACCACGATAAATCAAACTCATACAATCGGGTAGTAGTAATTCACTAGGAGTGTAAATCTGTAATGCCCTGGCCATGTCCATCATGGTCATTCTGTACATCCTACCGCCAAGGATAAATCTAAGAAAACTTCTATCATCTAACCTATCTACATCTACATTTAACGCTATAGTACTCATCAGCTCAACACACCATTCCTTATATACAGGTCTACGAATGGTGAAAAGACGTTCCCAATCTGTAAAAGAAGAACTACCATACCTTTGAATCAAATGTTGTCTAACACGGTTAGCTAGATGGACCGTTTTCAAAGGATTCCATTCAATTACCCGCGGCACCTCTACCTCTTTTGTTACTAATTTGAATTTATTACTTTGATATGATGGGTAATCTCTCCATCGTCTATCGAATCTCAAATTAGGATGCAATGTGTGTTCCGGAATTATTAGGTATTCTACAGGCGGATGCAGGGGAAATACTATGAATTCATTAGGTAACTGTAGCGGATCATAGTAGGGTACGTGCTGATCAGGCTGTTGTTGTGGTTCTTGTTGTGGTACTTGTTCAGGTTCTGGCTCGTATTGCATTTATGGTTCTGGTTCTGGAGCTGGAGCAGGTCGTCTAGATGATGATGATCCTGAACCTCCAGTATCGGCTTTCTGCAAAATACATTAAACACAAAATTTGTGCATCCAAATATGCATTAGTGTTAGCAAAATAACAACTTAAAACAATCACAATAACATGTTAAATCAAAATTAAACTTATACACATTTTCACAATTTTTACAATTCTATACTTTTTCAAATAAGCACATATGGAAATGTAGACAAAGTTCATAAGCATTTAACTCAAATAACATGTCAAAATAGTCATTACTAACAATTAAACAAGTCTCAAATGGCAAATATATCAAATTAATCAAGTTCATGAATTTTGGACTTAAAAAGTCCACTTTAATCTCCAAAAATCATGTTTAGGATCATTTAACTACCTAAACATGTTACACTACTCAATTTAGCAATAATTCATGACAAAAATCGGCCATAACCTGTTTATATCAAAAAGCTCCAAATTGCTCAAGAACACAAACCCTAGATTTCTAAAATTTTTGAAGTTTTTGACTTCAAATCATGTTAAATAGCATCAATCTAGGTTATACATGCATAAAATACTATCAATTTAACACTAATTACACTAGAAATTAACAAAATTGCATTAGGTAAAATATTGATAATTATCACAAAAACTAGGAATTAATAGAGTTTAGGAGTGTAATTTTTACCTTTTTGCTGAAGAATGCGAATCTAGGCATGATTAGAGCAAGAAATTTGACGAATTACGGTGAATTTTGGTGAAATTTGGAGAGAATTTGAGTGTGTTTTCGTATGTGTTTGTGTGTTGTGGAGAAAGAACAGAACATGCGACTGCCTTATGTTTCTGAGCTGATTTCCAGCTCCATGCGATCGCATGGAGTTGGAGTTTAAATCCCATGCGATCGCAAGGGTATCCGGGAACAGTACTTTTTTTTTTAAAACCTTCTACTTAATAAAACATAAAATTAATAAAATTTTAAAAATTTGTTTCTTTTTAGGATGAGGGCGTTTCGGATCGTTGTCCTAGTCCGTCCCTCGACAAAATTTTAAAATTTGTCACTTTTTAAATCGCGGTTTTAAAAGTAAAGATTTTTGGGTTTTTAATGTTTTTGGAATACTTTAATTCAATAAGATTAAAAATAATGATAATAAAAGTTCTCGTCCCTCCCTCGGGTAAAGCAATTTCGGTTCAACGACCTAGTCTTCAACTCACGACGAATTTTAAAAATCATATTTTTAACTTAGCGAAATAAAGTAAATTATTTTTTTTGTTTTTAAATTCACACCAAACTTAAATTTAAGATGCATAAAATTAAAAATTCATACCAAACTTAAATTTATATTTTTGTTTTTATACATACAAACTTATATTAAAAATATTAATTTTTCAAATATTTACAAACTTAAATATATTAATTTTAAAAAGAAGTTTACAATATCAATTTATTATTTATATATTAATTTTAAAAGCATGGTAAAAATAAAATTAAAAATCTTTTTGGCTTTTATCCCACTTTAATCAATCAAATATTATCAAAAATATGCGCCCCTCTTTCCGGTAAAGTAATTTCGGTTATACGACCTAATTTAACTCATGACGAGTTTTTGAAATATTTTGAGATGATTGATTAAAGAAATTTATACCTTAAGAATAAACGGTAAATTTCGCAGTGATGTAATAAATTTTTGTATGATATCAATAATTTCGGTCGCAAGACCTAATTTTATTGAATACCAATTTAATACTTTATAGCGAACAAATTAGCGTTTATTATCAAAAGGTTAAAAATAAAAATAAAAATAAAAATGAAAACTGTACAAACTTACCTGTGAAAGAGATTTCTTAGTGATATGCTCTAGCCCACTCATAAGATAGTCGGACTAATTGGTTTTCCATAGCTACATAGGCGTAACCTCGAGCATTTATCGATTTTTCTTCTAAACATATGAACGGTCCGTCTCTGCATAAAGTAACAAATTCGGTGTTTGAATAGGTTTGATTATTTGAACATTTACCTTCGTGTGACCATTTTCCGCATTTGTGACATCTTTCAAGGTGTCGTGCTCTTCTTTTCGCTGCGGATTTTGATTTTCCTTTACCAAATTGTAACTTATTATTTTCGCATCTGGATTCTTTTCTTACTTCGTCCAATTTGCCTCTGATTAATGATACTATTTCACTTGGAAGGGTGTCATTATTACGTTTAGTGATCAAAGCGTGTAGCATTAGACCATGGTTTAGTTCACAGGAAGTCTTCATTTCGTAAAACCTAAAAAAAATAAAAATTCAGAATAGGGGGAGAAGACTAGTTCTTTAGGGTCTGCTAGGGAAAGACCATTCGGGTTCCATTTCTGAGAACTACATGAAAACAGAAAATCTAACTCTAACAGAAATACATATTATCCTTTAAAGACTTGATTCTCCCCATACTTAGTTAGCTGTGATGTCGAAATTGTGATTAACTTCGTTGTCGACTTCCATTGGACTATCTATGTAATGTTTAACTCTGTGACCATTAACCTTAAATTCAATCTCATTTGAATTTATTAATTCTACTGTTCCGTATGGGAAAACTCTTTTGACTATGAATGGTCCAGACCATCTTGATTTCAATTTTCCAGGAAATAGCTTGAATCGTGAATTGAAAAGAAGAACTCTGTCTCCTTCTTTAAATTCTTTTAAACTTCTGATTCTTTTATCATGCCATTTCTTCGTTCTTTCCTTATAGATTAACGAATTTTCGTATGCTTCTTGTCTTAATTCTTCTAATTCGTTTAGTTGACTTAATCGTAGACGTCCGGCTTCATGTAAATCAAGATTACATGTCTTCAAAGCCCAAAATGCTTTATGTTCAATTTCTACTGGATGATGACATGCTTTTCCGTAAACGAGTTTAAAAGGTGTGGTTCCAATTGGAGTTTTGTAGGCTGTTCTAAAAGCCCAGAGTGCATCCTCCAATTTAATGGACCATTCCTTTGGATTTGATCCTACGGTTTTCTCTAGAATACGTTTTAAAGCTCGGTTGGTATTTTCAACTTGTCCACTTGTCTGTGGATGATAAGCAGTGGAGATTTTATGAGTTACTCCATATCTTTTGAGAACTTTCTCAAGTTGATTATTACAGAAATGAGTACCCCGATCACTTATTAAAGCTTTCGGTGTTCCAAACCTTGCAAAAAGACGTTTTAAAAAGTTGACTACAATTCGTGCATCGTTAGTTGGGAGAGCTTGTGCTTCCGCCTATTTAGATACATAATCAATGGCAACGAGAATATAGAGATTATTAAGAGATTTTGGAAATGGACCCATAAAGTCAATACCCCAAATGTCAAATACTTCACATACTTGAATGACATTTTGTGGCATTTTATCACGTTGACTTATTTTTCCGGCCCTTTGACAAGCATCACAGGATTTGCAAAGAAGGTGTGCATCTTTGTAAATTGTAGGCCAATAGAATCCAGCATCATAAACTTTTCTTGCTGTGAGTTGAGGCCCATAATGCCCTCCTGTTGGTCCTGTGTGACGATGGTTTAAAATTTTACTAGCTTCATCTCCGAATACACATCGACGTATTATTCCATCTGGACAACTTTTAAACAAATGTGGATCTTCCCAGAAATAGTGTTTTATATCACTAAAGAATTTCTTTCGTTTTTGGTACGATAATCCTTTTTCAAGGAATCCACATACTAAGTAGTTTGCATAGTCTGCAAACCATGGAATTTCATTATAATCTATCTTCAATAGATATTCATCAGGAAAGTTGTCTTGTATGGCCGATTCATTTAGAACTTCTAATTCGGGATTTTCAAGACGAGAAAGATGATCAACGGCGAGATTTTCTGCTCCCTTTTTATCTCGGATTTCAATATCAAACTCTTGTAAGAGTAAGATCCAACGGATTAATCGTGGTTTAGCATCTTGTTTTGAAAATAGGTATCTAAGAGCAGAATGGTCGGTATAGACCACCGTTTTAGCTAGAACGAGATATGATCGAAATTTGTCAAAAGCAAAGACAATAGCAAGGAGTTCTTTTTCAGTAGTTGTGTAATTCGTTTGTGCTCCTTGTAACGTCTTACTAGCATAATATATAGGTTGAAATCGTTTTTCAATCCTTTGTCCTAAAACGGCTCCCATTGCAAAATCACTTGCATCGCACATATGTTCAAACGGTAGATTCCAATTTGGTGTTATCATGATCGGCGCATTAGTGAGTTTTTATTTAAGAATATTAAAATATTTGATGCATTCATCTGAAAAGATGAATGGAGCATCCTTTTCTTGGAGTTTATTCATAGGAGTGGCAATTTTAGAAAAATCTTTTATGAAATGTCGGTAAAAACCGGCATGCCCTAGAAAACTCCTAACTCCTCTAACATTGGTGGGATGTGAAAGTTTAGCAATTACATCTACTTTAGCTCTATCCACTTCAATTCCTTCTTTTGAGATTTTATGTCCATGAACGATGCCTTCTTTAACCATGAAATGGCATTTTTCCCAATTAAGAACTAGATTTGATTGTTCACATCTAATAAGCATTCGTTCAAGATTAACTAAATATGATTCAAAAGTATCACCGAAGACTGAAAATTCATCCATGAAAACTTCCATGCATTCTTCTATCATGTCGTGAAAAATCGCCATCATGCACCTTTGAAAGGTTGCAGGGCCGTTGCAAAATCCAAATGGCATGCGTTTGTAAGCAAAAGTAACATAAGGGCATGTGAACGTAGTTTTTTCTTGGTCCTCGGGTGCTATTGAAATTTGAAAATATTCGGAAAAACCATCAAGAAAACAATAGTAACTATTTTCGGCTAATCTTTCCAACATTTGATCAATAAAAGGTAAGGGAAAGTGATCTTTTCTGGTGGCGTCATTTAATTTTCTATAATCAATACATACACACCATCCTGTTACAGTCCTAGTAGGAATAAGCTCATTTTTCTCATTTGTAATGACAGTCATGCCACCCTTCTTAGGCACTCATTGAACTGGGCTTACCCATGGACTATCAAAAATTGGATAAATTAAACCTGCATCTAGCAGTTTAATGATTTCTTTCTTAACAACATCTTGCATATTCGGATTTAGTCTTCGTTGGCGTTGCACATACGTTTTATGTCCTTCTTCCATAAGGATTTTATGTGTGCAATACGAAGGACTTATTCCTTTAATATCATGAATCTTCCATGCAATGGCTGGTTTATGAGCTTTTAGCACAGAAATGAGTTGAGATTTTTCATTTTCAGTAAGAGAAGACGATATTATTACAGGTAATTCAGATTTACCATGTAAATAAGCGTATTCCAAATGGTTTGGAAGTGGCTTTAACTCTAATGTCGGAGGTTCTTCTATCGATGATTTATATCGATATCTGTCTTCTTCTTTTAGCATTTTAATTTCTTCTGTTGTTGGTTTATATCCATTAGCCATAAGTGTAGCTTACATTTCAGTTTCATCAATTGGTTCAGTTCCTTCTCCTAAAGAACATTCTCCTGTTCCTTGTAATTCTGGAAATTCTTCTAACAATTCTGCATGTGATTCTATAGTTTGAATATAATAACATGTATTATCTGTAGATTGCGGTTGTTGCATTGCTCTATCAACTGAAAAGGTAACACTCTCGTCCTCTATACTTAGGGTCAGTTTCTTACCGAACACGTCTATCATTGCTTTAGCCGTGTTTAAGAATGGTCTTCCTAATATGAGAGGAACTTGAGAATCTTCTTCCATGTCCAGAACAACAAAATCTACTGGAAATACTAAAGTACCAACTTTAACTAGCATGTTTTCCATTATCCCTCTAGAATATTTTACTGATCGATCGGCTAGTTGTATGCTTATTCGTGTTGGTTTCAATTCTCCAAGGTTTAGTTTAGTGTATATTGAATACGGCATTAAATTTATACTAGCACCTAAGTCTGCCAATGCTTCTATTGAACTAAGACTACCCAGAAAACATGGAATTGTGAAACTTCCTGGATCAGATAATTTTTATGGTATCTTATTCAACAGCACTGCTGAACAATTAGCATTCATAGTAACAGCCGAGAGTTCTTCCATTTTCTTTCTATTCGAGATTAGATCTTTCAGAAATTTAGCATATCTAGGCACTCCTGAAATCACATCAATGAAAGGAAGATTTACATTTATCTGTTTAAACGTATCCAAGAATTTGGATTGCTCGGCTTCAAGTCTCTCTTTTCTCATTTTACTCGGGTAAGGAAGTGGTGGTTGGTATGGTTTAACATAAGGTTTATCCTTAACTGTGTTATCTTCATTAACCTTTTCAACTACCGGTTCTTTTTCCTTATCTTGTTCAGGTTGTGGTTCTTGTGGAGTAGGAATAGCTTCATCAGAAATTACAGGTATCTCAGGTGGTTTAAGTGTAATACCACTTCTTGTGGTAATGGCTTTAGCTGTTTCATTCCGGGGGTTAGCATTTGTATCACTAGGTAGACTTCCCGATTTTCTTTCACCTATTAACCTTGCTAGGTTACTTACTTCTTGTTCCAGATTTTGAATAGAATCTTGTTGATTTCTAAATGCTTGAGCATTTTGTTCATTGGTTTGTTTCTGAGATGTGAAAAACTGTGTTTGAGATTCAACTAGCTTCGTCATCATATCTTCTAAATTCGGCTTTTTATCATCGGTTTATGGTGGTTTGTTTTGAAAATTAGGTCTTTGCTGATTGTAAGTATTATTAGATACTTGTTGATTACTAGGACCTTGTTGGTTGTTGTATGGAACATTTCGGTTATAATTCTGGTTTTGGTTGTAAATCGGTCTTGGCGGTTGATAATTATTCTGATAATTATTTCCAGGCCTTTGGTTTATGTATGAAACATTCTCTCTTTGTTCCATTGTTAGTTCAATACTGACACAATCTTTTGTTAAATGTGGTCCTCCACACTGCTCACAACTAATTCGTATTGAGTGTATATCCTTAGTCATCTTTTCCATTCGTCTCTCGACAGCATCTATCTTTACAGAAATGAAATCTAAGTCATGGCTAGAATCGGCTCTAGCTGCTTTAGATGATCTAACGATATCTTTTTCTTGGTGCCACTCATGTGAGTGGGAAGCAGTGTTATCAATAATTTTGTAAGCATCAGTTTCTGTTTTCTTCATAATAGAACCACCAGCTGCTATGTCTATGTCTTTCCTTGTAAAGATGTCGCATCCTTGGTAGAATATTTGTACTATTTGACAGGTGTCTCAACCATGTTGCGGACATCCTCTCAATAACTTTCCAAATCTTGTCCACGCCTCATATAGAGTTTCATTTGGTTTCTGTGTGAACGTAACAATTTCTCCTTGAAGTCTTACGGCTTTAGATGCCGGAAAGAATTGTTTAAGAAATTTTTCAACTAAAACGTCCCATGTATCAATCGCCCCTTCAGGTAACGATTCTAACCAATCTTTGGCTTCTCCCTTTAAAGTCCAGGGAAATAACATGAGATATATCCGTTCATCTTCCACTTCTCTTATTTTAAATAGTGTGCAGATCCTATTAAAGGTACGAAGATGTTCATTTGGATCTTCCTTCGGTGCACCACTAAATTGGCATTGATTAGTTACCATATGTAGAATTTGTCCTTTGATTTCATAATCTGGCGCATTAATGTCTGGATGAGTAATTGCGTGACCTTGGCCAGTGCGTTTAGCTCTCATTCGGTCTTCCATACTTAAAGGTTCCAGATTTTTCATGATTGAATTTGTTGAATCTGAATCACTAGAGGAATCTGATTTAATGGTTCGTTCCTCAACAATCTCTGTTTGAATGAATGGTGGTTCCGGAGGAAAGATTAGTGGTTCAGGATCTATGAATTGTCCCTGAATATTCTCCGGATTCTCAATTGTGAGGTCGGGTTCAAAAAATGGATTATCGGAAATTTGAATTGGAGTATTTGGTCGACTGGATGACGATTCTAAAGAAAAATCAACGGCGACAATATTTGCTAGATGTCTTGATCGAGTTACAGGTGGTGAACGTACAAAAGGTGGTGAACGTTTTGCTTGGTGCATTCACTGAATATCTTATTAGTTTTTAAAAAGAAAGAAAAATTATATAAGTTATCCAATTAATAGACTTTTCTGATTTTGCCCACGTTTCGAATAGCCAAAAGATGCAGCAGAGGGGCAGGATTCGTTTGGTCTCAATATAATTGAGTACTGTTTGGCTCCAATAACCCGGTCCACGTACAAATCCAACTATTACTACGAACCAGAAAATTTTGATGTCTATCAATTTAACCGCTTAAAATAATTTTTTGTTGAAATTTAAGAAATTTAGATAAGAAATAGAGAAAATTCTAAGTCCTAAAAACTAGAATGTCGAGAAATAAGAAAGAAAAAGAGCGCGTCGAAAAATGTCGAAAAATAAAAGATTGAAAAATAATAGCCGTCGAAAAATAAAAATAAGAAAGTAGCGCGTCGAAACTTAAAAAGGCACTAAAAACTAAAAATTAAAAGTTGCGTCTAAAAATATTAAAGCTTAAAAGAAATACTATATCCCAAATGGCAATAACTTAAAAAGGAACTAAAAACTAAAAACGGCGTCGCAAAATTCTAAAGCACCTAGATCTTAGTCTAAAGAAAAAGCACTTAAGGGATTTTACGGCAAAGCCTAAAAATCTAGAAATAAAAATAACTATGGCAAATACTATGATTTAAAACTAAATACGAGCGAAAAATACAAATATTACGCTAAAACAATTAAAAGGGTACAAAATATAAAAATATACTAAAAGTTGTAAAAAGTACAATTTTTATAAAAATATTATTTTTATATTATTTATTTTATAAAACTATTAATTTTATAAATTATTTAAACTAATTAAACTAAATAATACAAATTAAAAATAAATACTAAAACTAAATAATAAATTAATATAACCTAATTAGGGTTAAAGTAAAAATAATATAAATAAACTCCGTAATTAATGCTGATTTAGGGCAACAGTTGGCGTGTCAGACACTCTCATGCGATCGCATGAGATTTTGCCTTCGGGCTCATGCGATCGCATGAGCTTTGTTTTTGGGCCACGGTCTGGGCTGCTACAGTACCAGGCCGAGAGTTATCTTTTTTTTTTTTTTACTGTTTTGATTTATATTAAAACAAAATATTTAAATAAAATTTATATTTTTACAAACTAAAATAAAAATAAAGAAACTTTATAAAACTTATATATTTAACAAACTCTTAAAAATATTTATATTTTTGTTTTTCTTTTTATATTAGCTTTGCGCTTCCGGCGTTTATGTTCCTCGGCAGCGGCGCCAAAAATACTTGATGTTATGCGAGGCGTATATGAAATAACTTATATTTTTACTAGGAAATACTATTAAATACGATACAATTTTACACAAGATATTTATTTATTTATAGAATGGATATACCTAAACCTTGCTACAACACTTATAGGCAGTGTACCTAATCGTACAGTAGTGTAGTCTTTAGTAAATCCGGTTCGTTTGACAGGGAATCTTTTAAACAAAGCTTAACGCTATATTAGTTTTAATTTATAAAAATACAAATATATATAAGTAATATTATTATTATAAAAGGGGGTTTCTACCGTTTAATGACCGGTTTTTCGATTTTAAAACTTTAGTCACAGTTAAAACCTAATGTAAAATATTAAATAAATAAAAGACTTAATTTAAAGCATAAAGTAAATAACGATAATGAAATTGCGATAAATAAAATTGCGATAAAATAAGCTTACGATAATTAAAGAGTACGAAAATTAAAAGTGAAATTAAATACAATGACAATAAATAAAAGTGCAATTAAATACAATAACAATAAATAAAAGTACAATAATTAGAAGTGCAATTAAATATGAAAATAAAGGAATTATACTTATTTAAACTTCCGTAATCATGATGTTTGACGTGTTGATTTTTAGTTTTATGCCCATGGGTTAATTGTCCTTTGTCCTGGATTATTTAATATGTCCGTCTGGTTTTTGTCCATAACAGTCCATCAGTCATAAATATAAAGTGCGAGTGTCCTCGTCAAATTATCCTTATACCCGAAGTCAAATATTCCAACTAATTGGGGACTTAAACTGTAACAAGGTTTTAATACCTTTGTTTAATAATTACACCAGGATATCGACTGCGTGTAACCCAAGGTTTTAATACTTTGTTAACAATTATGCCAAGTGTCCTTGTACATAATTTCACCCCTGTTTTAATAATTCTAGTGACTATTAATCCATTCCCGTGTCCGGTTAAATGAACGATTATTCGTACATATAAATATCCCGCCCATCGTGTCCGATCGAGTGTATATGGTTATTTATAGGTACGTCCAATTGTAAATCTTTATATTAAAATTAACAAACTATCATTTAGTTAAACAAATATAAAGCCCATTAATAGCCCATAGTCTAATTTTCACAAGTGTCGTTCTTTTGTCCAAACCCCAATTATGGTACAAAGCCCAATTACCCAATTTTAGTATTTTAGCCCAACATCATGATTACTTCGGTATTAAATAAGCATAATAATAACTTAGCTACGAGACATTAATGTAAAAAGGTTGAACATAACTTACAATGATTAAAAATAGCGTAGCGTTATACGGACAGAATTTCGACTTACACCCTTACAATATTCGCTAACATACCCTTATTATTGGAAATTAAAATTAAAATTAAAATTAAAATTAATATATATATATATATATATATATATATATATATATATATATATATATATATATATATACACATTGAGAGAGTTGGATGGATGGATATATATTTTTTACACTAAACCAAACACACGAATTTATAGGCCTGTGAGCTGAAAAAGGGGCTCATACGATCGCATGAGCTTTGCCCTTCAAGGCCATGCGATCGCATGGCCAGCTGGGGAGGCTCACATGTTGTTGTTTTCTTCTGCCAACGGTTTTATAATATAATATAATATATATATTAATTTTAAGAATTAATTATATATTATATTATATTCATGTGCATAGTTGACTTGTAATTTTTAGTCCATTGCGTCGAGCGTTGAGAGTTGACTCTGGTCCCAGTTCCGGATTTTCGAATGTCCTTGCGTACAATTTAATATCTTGTACTTTGCGTTTCGAATCTTGTACTCTTGTAATTTTGAGACGTTTCTTATCAATAATCGGAACCTCTTTGATTGTACTTTGTACTTTTGAGCTTTTTGGTCGTTTGCGTCTTCAATTCGTCGAATCTATCTTTTGTCTTCACCTTTTATTATTTAAACGAATATCACTTGTAAATAGAACAATTGCAACTAAAAGCTTGTCTTTCTTGAGGGATAATGCTATGAAATATATGTTCGTTTTTAGCATTATCACTAATATTAGTTTTAATTACAATAATACTAATAATGATAATTACTATGACATTATTAACGATAATACTAATAATTATTTTAATGATAATATAATAATAATAATAACAATAACCACTTTTAAATAATGATATATATATTAATAATGATAATAATAATAATAATGATAATAATAATACTAATAATAATAATAATAATAATAATAATAATAATAATAATAATAATAATAATAATAATAATAATAATAATAATAATAATTAGATAATAATAATAATACTAATTATAACTTTAACGATAATAACGATAGTAATAATAATAAAAATAACAATTTTTAATGATAAATCCTTTTATTGATAAAGATAATAATAATAACATTAATAATAAGATAAAACTAGAACGACGATAATAACGACGATAATAATAATCATTTTTACAAAAATTCAATTGACTATAACTTCTAATCCGTTCATCGAAACCATTCGATATCTAAAAGAAAAGTTCTTAATTTTTCGCTAGCTTTCTAACGACATGCATATCTTATACCTTATCTTAACCGCATACGTAACTAATTCAGGATTCAACATAACCTATCTACTGGCAATATCAAAAGTACAAGCATGCATAATCCTATATTCTCGAGCACTAGTCAGGGATGCACTATTAATATGTAAAAATTAAATTATGAGTACTCACGTATCAATATTGAGATTCAATATTGCAGGAAAGGTACGTAGACGCAACAGAGATGATAAACACTAGATTGACCTCACGAGCATACCCATGAACCATACCCATCACCTCCATAGCTATAACCCATAATTTCCTTAGCCCTATCCTACTCGAAAAACCCGCCTTGAAACTACCCGAACAGCACTCCGTCGTAGTATTTTATGTATAAATATTACTAATCTTAATACTCCTACTAATAATAATAATAATAATAATAATAATAATAATAATAATAATAATAATAATAATAATATAGTAACAATAATAATAATAATAATAATAATAATAATAATAATAATAATAATAATAATAATAATAATAATAATAATATAAATAATTATAATAACAGAGGGGAGTAATACATATCGATGTATGTGTGTGTGTGTGTAAACTGAAACGACTTCGCTGGATTTAAAGACTTGACCCCTCATCATAAGCCATGCGATCGCATGGTTTATGTGCCTTGGGGCCATGCGATCGCATGGGCTCCTTGGCTAGCTCATATACACGATCAAAAGGGCTGCCGGCACTTTTATATATTTATTTAATATATATTTATTTAATTTATATAATTACTTATATATTATATTATATTTATATGTATAGTTAACTTAAAATTTTGGTTCCAAAGTCTCGTACGTTGTCACTCGACTAGTGTCTCAGTTTCGGTTTCTCGAATGACGTTTCGTATGCTGAGAAACTAGTCTTTCACGTTAAATGACTCGTACCTTTATCAAAATATAGTCTTAAATCATTAACAAACAATATTACACAAAGTGTAACCTATGCATTTGAGTGTTGTGGTTATTTGCTTCTATAAATCAAAGTCTCGTTTTAAATACGTTCAATAATATCAAAACATTTTAAATTATACATTAACGCGTTTGTAAATATATATATATATATATATATATATATATATATATATATATATATATATATATATATATATATATATATATATATATTCTTACTTAAAATATAATTTTGTATATCTCATATATAATTGAAATATCTATCTAATTATATTTCAAAGTTCAAAATGTTTAAGTAACTGAAATATCATGTCGTATCACGTTTTACATTTTTGAAACAATATATATATGTATATATATATATATATGTGTATATATATATGTATATATATATATATATATATATAGGGGCAGGATCAATGGGGAAGTAACCAATCGGGGGAAAGCGGGGGGAAGCAAAATTTTTATTTTTTTTTGTTTTTTTTGAAATTTTTTTTTCCGGCATCAAGATCACACGAAAATATGAACATTTAGAAGAGACACTTCGTGATGAATGTTATTATTTAGGCGGGAAAACGATGGACAAAAATAACATTCAAGATAATATTGTTCGTGAAGAATATGAACTTTTTTTTTCATGTTTTGTGAAGTAAAATTTAGCCCGATTTAGAGTTTAGGGTTTAGGGTTTGGTGTTTTGAGTTTATGGAATAAACCCAAAACACCAAACCCTAAACTCTAAACCGTTCGTGTTAAAAACTCAATCTAAATCCTAAATCTAAACCCTAAATATAAACCCTAAACCCTAAATTTCTAAACCCTAATATCTAAACCCTATAAACCCTAATATCTAAACCCTAATATCTAAACCCCAATAGCTAAAACCTCAAAATACGCTCGAAAAACACGATAATTGTTATATATTACTTCTTCGAGCGTTTTCCCGCAAAATAAAAACATTTATCACAAAGTGTCTCTACTAAATGTTCATATTTTCATCTTATCTATAATGTTCGTGAACAAAGTTTTTTCAAAAAATGAAAAAAAAAAATTTGCTTCCCCCCGCTTCCCCCCGATTGGTTACTTCCCTCTTGATCCTACCCCTATATATATATATATATATATATATATATATATATATATATATATATATATATATATATATATATATATATATATATATATATATATATATATATATATATATATATATATAATTTATAATACAAGCTTTAATTAGTTCCTTAAAACCTATGAACAATTTATCTTATAACACGTTTCACTAATAAAGTTCTTTAAAAATTGTTTTTGTACATTTGAAACAATATTAAATAAATATGAAAACTTTGTTTTCCAAAACTAAGTATATTAAAGAATCATTTTTCTAAAAAGGTTATATTAGTAGAAGTTGTTATATCGTAAAACATTTTAGAGAAGTAAGATTAAATATACTTTTCATAGGTTTCAAGTTTTTAACGTTTGTTGGTGCAACGTGATATAAAGTCTAAATGTTAGGTAAACGTATAAAATCATTTTAATGTAAAACGTTAATTTACTTAACTTGTCGATATCCATCTTCTAAGTTATCTATATTCTACAATCTTACTTCCACGTTAATTAATATACAAGTTTAATAGTTTATCTAATCAAAAGTCACGAAACAATTATTGTAAAGCATAAATTGAAAATCAAACGGAAATCTCCACTAACCCTAGTCTAGTTCCCGTTAATTGACACTTTTGTTCTTTCTAATAAATCACTTTACCAATTATTCCGAATACCGTTAAAAAGGAAAGGTTTCCTAAGTCAAAGTGGACCTCGTAACAGAGACCTATAAGCATACAATGTATCTGATAAATTAATCATTTGATATTATCTTCTAATTCCGTCGATAAACATATTGAAACAAACACGTTCATGTAAAGTATTATACATTTAATACTTTGTTAATATTTTCAAGTTATAATATATATATATATGTATATATATATATAATCATATCCATTTATGTATTGGTTCGTGAATCGTCGAAACTTGGTCGAGGTTAATTGAATGTATGAATACAGTTTAAAATTCTTAACAAACTTTGCTTATCGTGTCGGAATGATGTAAAGATTAAAGTTTAAATTTGGTCTAAAATTTTCGGGTCGTCACATAGAAACTCAGGGTTTCTTCTTTCTTGTTCATTTTGATTTGTTCACTCGTCTAAAAGGTCAATCTATGTTTAGATATGAGTTGTAATCGATCATTAGTTAAGTTTGTACATTTCATTGTTGTGCGCTTGTAAGGAATTCATTGTTTCGAGTTGTAAAAATGTGTTTGATTAATGTTTACCCCGCTGATTTAAGTGTAGATTGGTTAATTGTTGTTTGTTCGTCGACGATTGGTGATTTATTGGGTTCGACAAATTCAGTGAGTGTTGTGGTTCATGTGTTAACTACTGATGATTATAAAAAAATTTGAGAAATTAGGGTTGGTTACAATTCTTCCATTGTAGATTTGTTAGTGTGCTTGTTCATCCGAGCAAGGAGTACTCTATATTGTACTTTCCCTTTCAGAATTATGTGTTTGATTTGTTATCTAGGTTGCACTAACTGTTTGTCATATAAAACAAGAACTTCGTGCTCAACTCTTGATTTAGTGTCTTTAAGGTTTTATAAGAACCTGATCTACCACAGTTGTCCTTTAGGAAGTGTACTCTTTATAGGCATATGTGTGTTGCATTGTCTTTTCTATTTGATTTTCTATTTAATATGTTGTTTGTTGCTTAAATCCAACTAACAACTCTAATTTCAATGGGTAGTAGTTGTTGTATGATTTAGAGTCGTTCTTTAATATACGACGCATTTGAATCAGGCAATAAGAAAATATTTGATTATTTAGATGAGGATAAAAGGGCATTTTATCGGTTTTCAAACTAAATTAAAATGCATAAGAAATAAATAAGGTGGAGGTTTCTCTACGTATGTTTCAGTCTGTGACATGGTTGCTATGACAGTGGTCTACGTCGGGGCTAAGTAGTTATGTCTTTAAGGCTATAGATATGATGAGGCTATCCTAAAGGATGAGTCAATATAAGAATCCTACATGACGCTTGTCTTTAGGTTGTCCAAAACTTAGGGATAGACATATTACTAGGGTTGAATGATTAAAATGTTGTAGGTATTGAAAGTTCTGTTAAGCTGACAACTCAGGTAGAATAACAGTTATAATCTAGTCTTACTATCATGAACTAAGAACATTCATATCCATGCTTGGGTTGCCGAATAAACAATTTCAAAAACGACCTTAGAAGTCAGTAGAGTAAGTTTGAATAACTGTAAATACTTGTAACAACCTTGATTTTTTCGTTACTTCCGTTAACCTTTCGTTAGTTTAATAAACGGCAATTATTTAACTTTTATGTGTTTACGTGTATTAAATGCGTACTTGATCTTCAGAGGGTTACTATAATTAATATGGGTTGATATTAATTCAAATAAATATTTCGGATAATGAAATACGATAAAAAGGATACGATTTTGATGATAGCTTTTTGAACAACGAAACGCTCGGGTTTATTTTAATAATTATTTTAATAATTATTAACTTTTTAAAATATTTAATTTATTGAGTTTTTAATAAATTAAACAATTGGTTGCGTTTTAGCGATCGGTTTAACGTTCCAGGCCTTCGGTACGTCTAAATGGCACTTGAAACGAGCCACGAGCACACACTTTTGCAAAACACGAGCCCGGGGACACACCCCATGGGCCATTTGGCCGACCCACTCCCCTTTCCCCCTTAAACTATGATTTTTAATTAATTAAGGGACCTATTTGCAATTGGTGATAGTTACACCCTAGTATATGACACTTGCTTAACCTAAACTAAACACAACACTCGCACAAATAAAAAAAATAAAAAGTTGCATCGGTTCCCTCTTTCCCTCCCCATACCGTCGATCATCACCATACTTTCGATTTTAATTTTTTGATCAAGTCTCGAACACGAATCTTGTAATTCTCTTCATTCTCTACGCGTTGGTGTAAGCAATTTTATGATCCAAGGTATAATTAACTAAACCCTAATCTTAAAAATTCTGATTTCATAAAGTTTTATAGTTTATGTTGGTCAATTGCTCGATTCATCGCGTTTATATGTGTTGTTAGTCGTTAATTCGGACGTATTGATTGTTTAGCATGAAAACCGAATTTGTTATTGTTTGATCAGAAAAATTAAGTTTTTCAAATGTTAATTATTATATTATAATCAAATTCCTTGCAAAAATCTATTGAGTTTAGGCTTTGAATTCGCTTGATTTCATTTCCGTATGATTAAGTTATGTCAATTTGAATTATCGTTGTGTTTTTGTTGCTTGATCAGAAATATGGTATTTATAAACAATGAATTGGCATGTGAAACTTATACCACTGGAAATATAATTTAAAAACACTCAAATTAGACTAGGATATCATGTTGTTTGCTTACGTATAGCCCGATATATGCTTGAATTAGTGTAAAAGTAGTTTTATACAGCACTTGCATGAAAATAACCTTGTATGATAAAATTTGTTAACTTATGTGATTAAAGCTTTGCATATTTGAAAATTAGACAAAAATTAATTCACTTTTCATGTAGATATCATATGCTAATTGTATCTAGATCTTCGGATAATCGCGTGCGAATGTGACTAACTAAATGAGAATCGAATCTGCAAATTGCTCACTTTTTTATACTCTGTGGATTGTGTTTATTGTATGAGAATGTATGCTTCTGGAAAATGAAACTTAACATGATATGTGACTTATTGTTAGTTTATGTCAATCTCTAAAACCTTATGTATTGGGCACAATAGAGCCATACTTTATGTGAATTCTGATTTGAGCTGAAAACTGATTGTTCAACTTGCACGAATAAACTGTACAAATTGGCTAAACAAAAGTTGCTAGATTTTTGGTATGTGTTACTTTGATTTGTCCTGGAACTATGGCCACTGGTCTTGTATCAATTTCATGTTCCTAACTCCGGTTATAGCCAAAATGAAATCAGTGCGCGGTCAGAAACTGACTTGGCAAACCCCAAATGTATCCCTTCTGATTCCTGACTTTTAATTGTCGTATGAGTCCCTGGCCGGACTTTTTGGAATCTATTTTAAGTATATTTATGATCTGGAGTTTTTAATGTTTACTTGAATTTTGTACTATGAGATAATGTGCTAAGTATGTTACGTGTTCATGAACTTTGTGCATAACGATAAACTGAAATTGTGAAAATGATCATTCATGACCTAAAACGTATTGTTTGACTTAGGTTTGACATGTTGACCAATATTTGACATGAACCTACTGATGTTGACTTTAGTTGGCCACATTGACCAAGTTTGAATTTCGGTTTGACTTCGGTTGACTTTGTTTGACTTGCATGATATATGTTGACTTTTACTTTGAAACGCGTCGAGTCGAGCAATAAGACAACGTACACTATGAAACCACACTTATTTAAGATACATATATTGACCAACCTACATACGTATACTTAGGTTGCATTACTCGGCTATAAACCGTACAAGTTAATTGTTCACTTTTCAATCCGAGCTTTATTCAAAGGTGAGTCTACAGTCCCGCTTTTTACATGTTTTCAGGGATGAGAATACACGCTGTTATATTTACATTTTCAAATACTTTTGTATTGACATGAGTACTATATATGCATATTGAGTTTGTTCAAAAAGCCTCTAGCTTTAATACTTTTAATACCATCGGTGTAAGCACAATTTAGATGGACGGATCCGTTAGGTTGACAACCTCACCCGCTATAAAAATTGTAGTGCATTTACTTTGAACATTAAATACATTTGAACAAGTGTATAACATTTTACGATGTAAGGCGGGTATAGTGGCTTCTATACTCGGGTCATTGCTAGTATTCAGATGCTCAGATTATGCAAACATCTCGTGGTCAATGAAACTAAACTATTTTTCTGATAACTGTTTTTCAGATACTGTTACATTAGTTTAAACCTGTAGATTCACCAACATTATTTGTTGACCTATTTTTGCATGTTGTTATTCTCAGGTATTAATTGCTTCCGCTGTAGAATATTGTTGTTACGTAGAAGTCAAGCCAAGCACTGGGACGAACGTTAACATTCCGTTAAAGGGATTTTTGACGGGGTGTTTCAATACTACTCTACGGAGACGTCATACAACGGGGATAAATATATGGTCTATTATATACAATTATGTGAGCAAACTACATATAGGAGAATAGGAAACATCTAGGTAGGACATACTAGTATACTGAGAAAGTAGACTATTCGTAAGGTAACAATCAAACAAGAACATGCAATAGGTCTGGTCAAATAGGCGTTCCAATACTAGGCTGTTAGATAGACTAACTGAGTGGTGATTCTCTCGAGAGTTGTCTCAAAGATAATAATTACACAACCACCAACTGAATCTACCTCTAATCCTATGATTTTTATCTCGGCGAGCACACGAGATTGTAGGAGTATCATTACATGCCGAGCTCAGGAAATCTATGGGGCATAGAATAAGTTAAGGAACCTAAGTCTAATGAATTAGTTACATTCATTTAGGTAGACCATGTTTAATCCATACCATAAGGTTCGCATTAGACTTTTGAATTCTTTTATTATACTTTTTCTATAAAAAAAACATAGTAATCGCGCATTAAAATACAATCGAAAAACCAACAAATATATCGATAGAAAAGAAAATCAAAACCTAATCAAACAAGTTGCATAACTACAAACCTAAATTAACGATTCTACCAAAGAGTGGAACTCAATTGGCTAGGAAAGTAAAATAACAGAGTGTAACTCAATTGACTAGGAAAGTAAAACAAGTTTAAAAATCTAACACAAAATAATCTAAGTAAAAGCTGGGTGATATTAGAGATGGGTTACTGATGTGGCCTATAGTAAAAGCTAGGTGATATCCTAAGTATAAAGTAAAGTGGATTGTGTTTGAACATTCTCAGGAGATACACATATATGGCAGACAATTTACCCAACAAACACAACAGTGTACCTTTGATTGCTAAGAAAGATAAATAGGTAAAAAGATTCCAACAATTTCATACAAATTTTGTAAGAATTTCATAACAAATTCCTCTTAATAATAATAATAATAATAATAATGATAATAATAATAATAATAATAATAATAATAATAATAATCGTTAGAAAAAGAATAAATCTTCAATAATACAATGTAAAAACTTTAAATTACATACATATAAATTTTTATACAATTCCCTAGAATTGTATGTTCCATGGGATCTATGGTTCAATGTTGTAAATATAAGGGTTATAGCCATAAATGTAGCGACCCGACCAAATCATGTTTGACGGCGCCGTCTACGTAGGTCCCATTACATGGTCATAAGTCTTTAAGACAACGTTTGACCGAAAACATGTCGCATTCATTTCATAAGTATGGATGTTTCAAGGTTTACAAAGTAGCTCGACAACTAGTTACATAACAAAGTTTAAAGTACAAATGAAACATATGCGACACAATTTGAAAGTAGTCAAAAGACGCTCCACGTATGCAAGTATCAAAAAGAATGAGCGGAAGCATGTATCATTAAGCATTCAAGGACCTGAGAAAACATAAAAGAATCTGTCAAACGTTGGTGAAATCATAGTTGTATGCATAAAGTATAATTGTATCGCAAGGTTTAGTATAAATCGTTTATCAAGTGTATACATCTCAAAAGATGTGTTTGTATCACGAGCACCCAATTATCAAGCTTAACTGAATCTTACCTCTACATAATAGTGTTAGAACCTACACTATACATCAAAAGTACGTTTCATTCATCTGAATGAGGGTTCGTCAAACCCGCATGGCCACACAACATAATTTCTCGCTTACACTCTACTAGTGTAACTAATGATAATTGGACTTGAGGATTTTCGTTCTGACTCGTATGTATCTTTGCTTTCGTATAGTATTCAAAGTATCAAAGTATGAAAAGTATATATATACATGTGAAAAGTATATATAAGTATGTAATGTATATGTTTTCTCATCCCACGATTTTAAAAGTATAAAAGTATTTGAAAAGTGGGGCTATGATCTCACCTTGAGTGTATGAATGTAAATTTACTCCAACAAGTAACGTGTGCAAGAACAATGCTAGTCTCGACCTAAACAAATAGGTTGTATCAATAACGATAGTCACGATTGGTCAAAGATGTTCAATTAGTACTATGGCTCAATACGACTCGATTATGTAGCATGTGAATCAAATTGTCAAGTTTCATGCAAGATACAAGTATAGAATCATGTTAGAAAGATTACATAATCATTTGGTTAAGTTTGACAAAAAGTCAAACTTTGGTCGGTCAAAGTCAACGAAAAAAGTCAACGCGTTCGGGTCGGTCTCGAACTATTTTTCTATGCTAGTTATTCATATATATGCATGTTAGAACAAGTCTCATGTGAATCGGAGGTCCATAGTGTGCCAAACATTTTTCATATAATTGACAAGTAGGTCAGAGGCTGAACACGCCTTAGGTCGCGCCGCGACCCAAGACTGCCGCGCCGTGGCATATAACTGTGCTGGTACCTGGTCAGTCTCAAATGTCCAAGTCTCAAATCAAAACTCTTTCAAGCATAAATCACAAACCGCTAACACTTAGAACTCGTATCTTATATCGTTAGAAAGGTAATTTGACAAAGAACACAACTAAATACATTTCACCAACCAAAGACATCATTTGCAACAATCGACTTTCCAAGTTAAATGATCAATCAATGCACACATTTAATGCTTCAAATTTTACAAGTGCACATTTATGATCGGGCATTTAATGCATACATAAAACACGCCGTTTTGTAGATAATCAAGCATACAATACAACTAACTACTTACTAACAATAATTCATGGCATTCAATGCATCAAATATTCATTTCAAGCTTATCAAACCCTAACCCAAATTCACCAAAATCACTAATCAAGTTTATGGAGCTTTCTCAAGCAACCTACACATCAAATTGAAGCTAGTGATACTAGGAACACATTTAATACATGTACTTATATCATTTAACAACATTCAAGCAACCAAATCATCAAATCAAACACACCAAAGTTCATATTCAAGTTAGTTACTTCAAACAACGAGATCGAGCATATAAATTATATAATCATGTTAGACTTGAGCCATAGACACTAATTAACAACTTTATAAGTTAAAATCATCAAGAACACAAAATCTAGTGATTTTAGAAAGTTACCCAAACTTGATGAAATCGGTATGGAATCGAAGAGGAAGTTGCAAGGGTTCCAAATATGTAATTTGTTTTGATTGAAGCTTGCTAGATGTGATTTAGATAATGAATCTTTGAAATGAAGATTGAGAGAAATTTGGAAAGTATTAAATGAAAATGGAAATGAAAAAGGAAATGGGGAGGTGGGGTTGACTAGTCAAAGCTAGTCACCTCTTTGGCACCTTGGCAAAATTAGTCCCTCAAGTTCGGTTGCGGGTGCGTGAGTTACCTAAACAAGATGTTTTAAAACGCGTATTAACGGAAGATGTTATAATCATATAACGGACTTAAAATAAATATACGGAAAAAGGCGGGATGTTACACTTGAGTAGTTTATCCGGTTAATAAGTTCCGTCCTTTCATTTTAGTACACTTTCTGAAAGTATATAGCCTACATTGGTATTTTTTGGAATATATAACCTACATTGTGACGACCCGGAAATTTTCGACCAAATTTAAACTTAATCTTTATATAGTTTCGACATGATAAGCAAAGTCTGTAAGGTTAAGTCTCAAAAATTTTGAACTATTTTCATAGATGCAATTGACCTTCGACTATTCCCGACGGTTCACGAACATTTAATTGAAGTTAGATATGTGTGTGTATATATATTAATTGGAAATATAATTTGAAATATTACATGTTGTTGTTTTTTAATAATTATGTAAAATAAAATATAAATAGGATATTATAATAATTATTATTTAAAACATATCTATATATAAAGCATATGGAATATACATATATGATTTCGAATCTATTTAGTAAATGATAATAGCACTCGTCCATTATTTCGATTGATATTAAACAAATAATATGCGGGCTTGTGGAGGCATTAAAATAAATATTAAACGAACCATTTTGAGCACGATTTTCACAATTAATGATTTGAATGAATAAGTATAGTTAAGTTAAAAATATGGGATTTTTTCGAAGACTTTTTATCCGCTACTGATTAACAACGGAAAATGAAATCCAGTCCGTGAACTGTGACGGCTAATATATTATCACATGTTTTATTCTTAATATTATTATAATTATTATTATATTATTATTACTACTTTACATAATAATATATATCTACATTGCACTACATGATAAATTATCCGTTTCCTATCAATATCAATATCATTCACATGATTTACTGTAACTAATGGAAAATTACTATAGTCTAACTCCAATCTTATTTATATGCATATTATATTTATATGATACATGATAATAGAGATATATATCCATCTTCTTGAACTCTCACCACTCGCCATCTCTCTTCTCCCTATATCTCTATCTCCTTCCCTTATGTTTCAAGCTCGATCACAAATCCTTCTCTTTGAATCTGTCGACCAACAGCCATAATCACTTTCATCTTCTCCTCAACCGTAGTCACCTTAACACCACTAAAAAACTATCAAACCCATCACTATTTTGATTGTTTTTCTTGCTACTATTTTGCTAATACCGATTTCTAGATTTATTCTCAAACTAGTGCTCGATATAAACCCAACATCCACCACTTTGTGCACCCATAAACCACCTCCGGCCATAACCACCTCAACCACCACATGTTGCTGCCGCATCTGTTCTGTCCTGTTCTATTTTGCAGCCACATTAAACTCATTAAAAACCACTCATTTACTACTATGAATTACAGTTAAAGGCTGTTGTTACAACTGCAACCTAGTTTCTGTTTTAATTATCTATTCGAACAACCATTATCAAACCACTAAACCTATGATCCTTACTACTTCTTTTGTTGTTCGAAGACTAGAAACTACCTGCAACTCCTCTCTAGTATTGTTACATGTCGATGTTAGAATTTCAAAAACCCTGTTGAATCGAAACCCAAACAACCCGTTACCTGCAGCTGCTATTTTAGTACTATTACTATTGCTCGACTGCTACAGCTACAGTGATTACTCTGTTTACGGTTTCGACCACCACCAAGCAAAATAACCACGTTCAATCAATCACCATACAACCATCATTTGAACCGTCACATCTATCATTGAAACCCATTTGTTTTTTCCCGATTCTTTTTTCAACCCAAGAACCAAACTATCCAACTTAAATCCATTAGTTAAATTACTTGCTATTGTTACCTGTTGTTTGTAACGGTAAACGACACCTCACAGCCGCCCTCTACCACAGCCGACCACCATCCTTTTAACACCATGATCCGGCACCATCTTCAACAAACCCAACCCATCGATTGGTTGCTACGCTGCTATATTACTGATACTAATATTGTTAAACGAATAATGATGAATCGAAACCCATTACTATTCGAAAACCCTTCAACCACAGGTTTCTACTACTCATTTCTGTGTGATTGTTCGTTCCTGTTCTCCTGCTTCTTATCTCATTCAACCAACCCTAACACAACTTCATCACCATAATTATTAATCGATGGCCGCCAGCATACTGTCTTTGTCTCGGATCAACCAACACAACAGCTCTGAACTTGAATCTGCAGTTTGCAAATGATGTTATCGATTCAAAGTTGCTGTTGCGTGTTCTTTTTTATTTTTGTGGCCAACAAGTACATAACAGGGAAAAAAACCCCACTTTTATTTTTCTATCTCGTTTATATTTTTGCCTGTCGACGTTAAACCACAACTTGGGCCGAGATATTATATGTTTTCACTTGGGCCGAAAGTTTCTACTTTGTTTGTTGGGCCGTGAAACAAGTATGGCGATGGGGCTGCCATTTTCCCGTTGGGCTGTGAGAAAACTTTTGTTATGTTGGGCCCTTAATTTCGTTTGGGCTTGAACAATGAAGGGGTTGTTTGGACGGGTTATATAGTTTAGGATATGATTAAAAACAGAAAAAGCATAAGCAGTGTAACGATTTGGAGTGTTGGTGTTTAACGGGAGGTCGCGGGTTCGAGCCCAGGCTGTGGCATTTATTTTCTTAGGTGTGTTGGAAGGTAGTCCCCTTTTTATTATTATTATTATTATTATTATTATTATTATTATTATTATTATTATTATTATTATTATTATTATTATTATTATTATTATTATTATTATTATTATTTAAACTAACACTAAATATTATTATTATGAATATTATTATTATCATTAACATGATGTACATATATTTTATTATCATTATATCTATTAACATTATTATTATTATTATTATTATTATTATTATTATTATTATTATTATTATTATTATTATTATTATTATTATTATTATTACTACTTTTATTAATATTATTATTATTACTATTATTAAGGTTACTAAAATCATTACTTTCAATGTTAACATATAACTATTATTATTATTATTATTATTATTATTATTATTATTATTATTATTATTATTATTATTATTATTATTATTATTATTATTATTATTATTATTATTATTATTATTATTATTATTATTATTATTATATTAAATGATAGTATTAGTATTATTGTTAAAATTATTATCATTATTATAATTAGTGTGATATTATTATTATTATTATTATTATTATTATTATTATTATTATTATTATTATTATTATTTTTTTTTTTTTATTATTACTAGAATCATTATTATTATTATTATTATTAACAGTATTATTTTATAACAAATTATTAATTTTTGATATAATACCAATATATATTAATATAACTACATGTATAAATATTGATTATTTTACAAAATAACTATATATAAAATAAAGCCAAAGATATAAAGTATATATATATATATTTGTATATATATATATATATATATATATATATATATATATATATATATATATATATATATATTATATAGAAGTAATTATGTGATTATATGTGTTAATATATATACTTGATATAGGTTCGTGAATCCGAGGCCAACCTTGCATTGTTCAGTTTCGTCGTATGCATATTTTTACTACAAAATATCGTATTGTGAGTTTCATTTGCTCCCTTTTTAAATGCTTTTGCAATATATATTTTTGGGACTGAGAATACATGCGCTGCTTTTATAACTGTTTTACGAAATAGACACAAGTAATTGAAACTACATTATATGGTTGAATGATCGAAATCGAAATAGACACAAGTAATGTGAAAAGTTGAGAATCCAATTATAATATTCAAAAGTTAATCACTTTTTTTGATGATGACACAAAAGAGATAAGTGCTTAATCATATGTAAGACGACATGAGTTCATAAGCCTACACTATCTCTATCAAAAGACCAATACATAAATAATTAACTTGGTAAAATTGCTATGCGGCTGCACCACGGTCGACCGTGAGTCTGACCGTGGATGCCCTGTACCAACGATTGCACCTTTTTCTAAAACTGTCAATCTACGGCTAACCTTCCGGCCAATCGCAGATCGACCGCAGTTCTTCCTGTTACCAAATCCATTCACTTTGAGTTAGACCACTTTGAGGCATCTATAATTTACAAAACCTTTCTAAATATACTTAGAATAGTTGCCTTCTTTGTTTTCAAAAGAGTTTTGAACCAAAAGATGTTTATCTTGATTAATCACACCTAATGACACCTTAATGACAATCTAACTTGAAATAAGATTAAACACACAAGTGTTATATCTTTTTATCCTATTACATAATGTCATTTAAACATACTAATAATGGTCATTAAAGTCCCAATTAAAGAGGTGCTCTCCCATTAGTTTTATGTACCATTGTATGTATGTAAATGTAACTAGTTCAAGCTAGTCAAGGTTGTAACAAGGATCATTAAGTTCCAACTAGATTCAAACTAGTTCAATTAAGATGTAACTAGGTTTTAAAGAACTAGATACTTCCATCAAAGAAAAGATAAGTTGGTGAAGACATGGGTATGAGGTTTGGAATGTAGTGGTTTATCTCTTTATGATTAGTGCAACTAGTCAAAGTGTTCTCAAACTAGTTCAATGGAGTTGTAACAAGGTTCCAATGGGCAAGATACTTCCATCAAAGATGAAGACAAGGGTTTAAAGATTTGGGTAATGACGTTTGGATGCTAGTGGTTTGTCAAGAGACAAAAATCTGGATTTACCTTTTTAAGAAATCAATGACAATGGTCAAGGACATTGGACTTTTCTCTTTAACTAGCACATGTCAACCTCCATGCATATGTACAAGATCAAAGGGGTAATGGAGTTAACTTCTAGGTGAATTAAGCATATTTTGAAGGCTCTATATTGGGTAAAGAAGCCAAAAATTCAAAGAAAAATGAGCTCCAACGGATATGTTGAAATGCTGACAGAAGTTGTACGGTCACCTGCAAGGTCGACCATGCTTCGACCGCAGTTTTGTCTGTCAAGTTTTTCTTGGAATATAAATACACCTCTTTGCCAAACTAGAAGACCACCTCTTTTCAACATTCTTTCAAAGTCATATCTACTGATCTCCCAAGTCTCAAGCACATATCTATGGAGAGATTATAAGAGAGAAAGAGAGATTCTACTTACACTAAGTAGAATTAAAATGTAAACTTTGTACTCATCATTTGTATCTTTAAGTTTACTTTGTAAGACACTTCCTTAGGGGGTCAAGGAAGTTAGATAGTTCTTATGATAGGAAACACCATCTTGTTTAATGATTCAACTTCCTTAAACGGATCTAGGAAGTTGATCAATTCCATTGAGAATTAAGTTGGTGTGACCTATTGAAGAACTATGAGTGATTGTAAGCTTAGCTATAAGTTTACTGGTGAGCTATCTTCTTAAAGAGATCTAGAAGGTAGTTGTGATTTCACTAGGCTAGAGCATTAGGATCTTGTGGTAAGAGCATTTGGTGTTTGTGAATTCTTCAAAGGGACGTAAGGGTTCATAAGTAGCGACTTATCGAGGAGCTAGTGTTGTATCCGGACACTCCATCGGGTTTGGGGTATCATAGTGAAAGAAAATCTCAATTCTTAGAATTGGAGAGTGGATTAAGGAGGATTAGTTAACATCCTCCCGAACCACTATAAATCCTCGTGTTTGTGCACTTACATTCTTTACATACTTGCATTAACAAACACGAACACTTCCGCACTTAAAACTTATCTTTTATTAGCTAAAGATTTCAAAAAAGTTTTAAGAAACCATTAAGTAACTATTCACCCTCTCTCTAGTTACTTACACAATACACTTTGAGGCAAACTAAATCAAAATAAACCTGTTGGTGGTTAGCTATATTTTGCTTTGCTTGTTTATTTGCTTTTCTCATATGTTACGGTTGTTGACTAGGAATAATATATGTTGCCTGTTGTATCAGTTTTGTTTTGTGTTAATCTTCAGATCATTTATTAATATTTTTATTTTTCGCCAAAAATATCAAATGAAGCCATATTTTTACTCAGAATAATTTATATCGTTAACTTTTGTATTTTAATCGAAATTTATATCGATAATCCTCATTTTAATCGATAAAAGGTAATATATGATTAATATGTAGTTGATCTTTTACAGTATGTAATAGTGTGTTAATTGTATTTTTTTGTGTATAAAAATAAGAATATAGATATGATGTAACTTAACAAAATTTAATTATCCATGGTGTCTAAACCAATTTTTGCAAGTTGATTGAATGTATCAAAAAATATCTAATGTGATAGGCATCTTGATATACAAAAGTGCATAAACCAATTTTAATAATTTACTAAGAATTTAGGCACCACAAAACAAACAAGAAATCCATAAAAAAACCCACATGTGAATACCACTGGTGGCGGGCATAAGAACGGCCTCCGATGTTCAACACATACAAGCAGTGACAGAACTTAAATATTTGTTTTAGGAGGATCAAAATTAGAGAAATTTAAATGTCTTTCTTGACCGATAGTAAACCTTTAAAATTGCATCGACGGGTGCTCCCTTTCAAAGCAGTAGCAATTATGAATCAATTAGTTTGCAGGCATCTTCCAATTTATTCTCCACAACCTACACTTAAGCTATATAAACGTTAAGATCAATAACAATGAAACTATATAATATTAAAGTAAAATAATTATAAACGACGGACTCTGAATATCTATTTAGGTAATCATAAAAGTAAGAAATGTAGTCCCTTTATTTGCGAACGTTTAAGATTTTCAAGCAACTATATATGAGTGCGTATAAAAGATATATGACCAAAGGAGTGACAACACACAAATTACGTGTTTACTCGCTATTTTGGTCATATCTTTTTCATATGGACTCCGTACTAGTTAATTCAAAAGTCCGAACGTTCAAAACTTAGAGGACAAAAATCTCATTACTTACCCAAAATCTTAGGGTGGCCAAGCCCTCCTTAATCTCTTGATAGTTTCCCCCTTATCTACAAGCGATAATATATCGAAATCTGTAATGTGAAAAACATTTTAATCAATGCATTTTGAGGCAAATTAAATCAAATTAAACCCTGTTGGTGGTTACTTATAGTTTGGTTTGCTTATTTATGGGTGTTAACTAGAATTAGTATATGTTGCATGTTGTATCGGTTTTGTTTTGTGTTGATCTTCGGATCATTTATTTATATTATCATTTTTCACCATAAATGTCAAATGAAACCGTCTTTTATAATAAGAATAACTAGTTGTTTACTCTCGCTTCGCGCCGGGGGTTCGGTTTTCAATATATTTTATTGCGTTTAGTTTAACGATGATGTCGTTTAAGCACAACTCGAGTCGAACTAAAAGGTATAACCCGTCAAAGATTTAAATGTTATTTTAAATTAATAATATAGGTGCATCTCTGCGGGTGGAGAAAAATACAAAGGAAACCAAAAAAGAAAAAATGAAAAAAAAAATTGTTACAACAGGTAGAGAAAAATATAAAGGAAACAATCGGTACTATTCATATTTTTTGCCTAGTAGATATTTGCTGCTGCTAATTATAAAGAAACCATCGGTACTATTCATATTTTTTGTCTAGTAGATATTTGCTGCGGGTGAAGAAAAATATAAAGGAAACCAAAAAGGAAAAAATGGGAAAAAAACTGTTACAAAAAAAAAAAATTTACTGTTCACGTGAAATAGTACTCTTCACGTGAATAGTGATCGGTGTACAACCATTGTTGCGCGATGTACAAGTGATTAAAGCGTGGCAGTAGTACTATTCATAACTTTTGTCTGTTAGTATATATGGTAAGATAATTTACATCGTTAATATTTGTATTTTCTCGAAATTTATATGGACAATCTTTAATTGTTACATATTAATTGATAATAGATAATCTATGATTAAAATGTAGTTGATCTTTTACATATATAACTAATGGTGTGTTAATTGTCATTTTTTTTGTTTATAAAAATAAGAATATAGATATGATGTAACAAATCATCACTTTAAACATTTGACAAAATTAAATTACCCATGGTGCCAAAACCAATTTTTGTAAGTTGATAGAATATATCAAAATATCTAATGTGATAGTCGTCTTGATATTCAAAAGTGACTAAACCAATATTTGCAAGTTGATTAAACAATTTACTAACAAGAAATCTAGAAAAACTTTCACGTGAATACCACTGGTGGCTGGTATAAGAACGGTCTGGGATGTTCTACACTTATACACGTAGTGACAGAACTTAAACATTTGTATTAGGAGAATCATAATTAACGAAATTTAAATGTCTTTCTTGGCCGATAGTGAACCCTTTGCATCGACGGACGCGATTTTACTACAAGTATAAAATAAAAGTGCATAATTATGAGGGCTATATGCAAAAAATGTTTTGGGGCTATTGATAATGAATCGAGTCTCTGCTAAAATTCGGATGAAGAAGTGCAATCAAATTACAACCAACAATGGTATAATATGCTGCTCTCTTTCAAAACAGTTGAAATTATCAATCAATTAGTTTGTTAGCGTCTTCCAATTTATTCACCACAACCTGCATTTAATCTATATAAACGTTAAGATCAATAACAATTAAATTATATAATATAAAAAGTATAACAATAATGTACGACAGACTCTGAATATGTATTCAAATGATCTTAAAATTAAGAAATGTAGTCCTTTTAGTTGATAAAGTTTGAGATATTCAATCAACTAAATATGAGTCTGTATGAAAGATATATGATCAAAAGAGTGACATCACACAAATTATGTGTGTATTTGCCATTTTAGTCATTTCTCTTTCACATGAACTCTAATTTGGTTGATTTAAAAGTCCAAATGGTCATAACTCGGAGGACTACAAATCTAATGACATACCCAAATTCTTAGAGTGGCCAAAGCCCTCATTTGTCTCTTGATAGTTCTGCCCTTGTCTACACGCGATAGTATATCAAAATCTGTAATGTGAAAAGCATTCTAATCAATATACTTTGAGGCAAATTAAATCAAATTAAACCCTGTTGGTAGTTAGTTATAGTTTGGTTTACTTGTTTATTTTATTTTCTCGTATGTTACGGGTGTGTATTAGGATTAGTATTTGTTGCATGTTGTATCGAATTTGTGTTGTGTTGATCTTCGGATCCTTGTTTAAATTATTATTTTTTCGTCAAAAATATCAAATGAAACCATCTTTATTAATCAGAATAATTTATATGATTAATATCCGTATTTTACTCGAAATTTATATCGACGATCCTTATTTTTAAGATATTAATCGATAATAGGTAATCTATGATTAAAATGTAGTTGATCTTTTACATACATAAGTAATGGTGTGTTAAATGTCATTTTTTATATATAAAAATAAGAGTATAGATATGATTTAACTAAGTCATCATTTTAAACATTTAATAAAATTAAATTACACATTATAGACGATCTAGGATCTTAGATTAAACGTTATACCTAGAGTAGAGGCGGAAAACACTAAACTAGGATGAATCGAATACGTTGTTCACTTTGGGATCAATCTAATCAATGAAATATTGATAGAATCGACGCCTAGATGATTGTATTCGGTTGGGGTATGGTCTGGGACAATAGTAACAGCAAATAACGACGGCTAGAGGGTGTAGGGTGTGTAACCTAACAATGTAACCCAACACCCGTATTTATATATAGTTACAGCGACCATCGGCCGGTGGTCTCTGACCTACGGCCGATGATGATAGTCCCTCGACCGATGGTCTCTACCATCGGTCGATGGTCTGAGCTGCCAACCAAACAGCTCGAATCATTTTACGTCATTGCTTAATCAATTCAAACACACAGTATCAATGACAATGTTTATACACGACTGAAATATAAACGATAATACAAATAGAACTTATTACATGATAGAACTCGGGATTATGCACCAACAAACTCCCCCTAAGACCTAGTTCTATATCAAAAGTCTTCAGTCATCATCCAATTCATTCGTACGGATCGATTACCATGTTGTTCAAGTAGCACAGCTTAGCTATTTTCACATACTGTTCAGCCTGCACCTTGTTCTCTCGTCGATAGAGCATACGGTTATAATACAACGTGAAAATATCAGCCTCGGTACAGTTTCTTAACCAAATCAGATCTAACACACGAATGCACTCAATATCATCCTCTTTCATCTTATCCAAAACAATCACAGCTTCTTCAGAACGATCATCGTAAAACCACCATCTGAACCTCTGACTCCAATTTTGCGGCAATTTCCTCAATGGTACCTTCTTCATAGTCTTTGCCCGCTTGTACTTTACAATTCTTCGAGATTCACCAGTTCTAAGATTAACTTTGTAACTTATCCTAGGAAACTGTGGCCTAAAACCTTCCCAATTCTTCGAATTAAATGCAATTCGAATCTTCTTCACCAGTAACGAAGATCGATCGTTCATTCCACAATACAACATCCTTAACCTGGCAATCTGCATTAGCTCAAAGTACGGTAGTAACTTGAATTCGTGACCATGTTTAAAATAATCGACACCAAACTCTCGCGTAACCGCAAACATGTTGAATTCTTCAATGTAAGCCCAGGCAAGAATTCTTCCTTTCGCACTCTTTCTCAGATTAATCATCTTCAAATACTTCGGCTCAAGCTTCGGTTTCTCACAATACTTTATGATCCTCAAGATATCTCTCCAATCAGCTTCCAACTTCTCAACTGATTTATCATTATGTTTAACAGGCAAGAAACCTTCAGGCAAAACTTCAGTCCTTTCTTTCTCTTTACATCTTCTGTTCAAAATCTCATCATTAGTCTTAAACAATTCATCAAAACCAGGAAGATCTTCATTCTTATCATTTCGATATGTAGGAAAATCTTCATGAGTAACATCTTCAACTAAATCATCTAATCTCTGTCGCTAAAACCCTCTGTAACCTCAGGGCCAAAAGACTCATCCTCAGATGGAGGATCATCGGACTGTGCGTCAGTAGCTTTAGCTTCTTCTTGCTCTAGACGCACCAGTTCGTCCAGCTCAGCTCTAGTGAAGTTGTGAGGGATCTCTCCCTCTTCTAAATCATCATAAACAACAGAATGCTTGAGCCCATCCTGTTTAGAAAAGAAATCACTAAAACTATAATCAATTTTAAGAAAAATTACTGACAGTGCTGTAGCTTTGGAGGAACCAGGAGCCTCCACCATTCTGTTATCAGTCTCATCCTCCGACATCTCAACCAGATCAAACTTCTCTTCCCACGCAGTCACCTTAGCAAGAGCTGATGCAACCAACTCCTTAGCTTGTGAAGCTTCTCTTTTCGCATCAGTCAATAACAACAATTAATCACCAACTTTCCTTTGCAACAGGTCAACTTGCAACGATAACCGTGCAACATCATCAGACTTAACACGATTCTCCTCCTTCGGCTGCTCAACCTTATCATCCATTTCCTTTCTCAATCTCAAGTTATCAGCCATAGCTTGAACATATAAATCATTCAAAGTACGAAGAGTCGAGGAACTAACACCTCCTTCTGCCCCAGTATGTGGAGGAGCATCAGGAGTTGGAGTAGAAACTGTCTCCTGAGACACTTGTTGTGCCACGGGCGGTGATTGATGAGTTGATTGGGTTTGTTGAAGTGGAGGTTGTTGTCCTTGAGTTTGTGAAGGCTCAGTTCCCTGGGTAGCACCAGTAGCAGATCCACCGAGAGTTTTATAAACAAACTTAAACCTTTTCTTCGGTCTGAGCTTTGTTGACACCTGTGAACCCTCATCTTCAACCATTCTTCTTCGTTCACCTCTTGAAGATTCCTCAACACCAACATTTGGATTAACATCACCAATCTCATCAACTAATCCACCAGCACCTGAACCACCTGCAGCTTGAGTATTCACTGGTTGTTCAACTTCTTCATCACTGTTTGCCACCTCAAAATCGGGCTCTCGATCAGATAAACTATTTTCATTTCTCCACTTCTTCTCTGGAGGACACTGATAAGTTTCTTTCGCAAGATGACACACAAGCTTGCCATCATTAGCACTTTTCTTCTGATTCAGTCGATTGAAAGTAAGATCTGTCATATGTTTCAACTCAATGATATCTTTCTTCAATCTTGGCAGATCAACAGTTTGACGGTTGATCATGATCTGTAAAAATCTCGGATAAATCAAATATAACTTGCTCGTCACATTCTCCACCAGTAGATCAAAGATAACCCCCGAGAAATTGAAATTAACTTTTAAAACCAACGCAGCAAACATTCCTTGATAGATCTCGCTCAGTTCATCAAACCCGCCTTGTAACGGACTTAAACATTTAACCACAACCAGTGACAGGTATCTGTACGGTGGAGTGAACCCACTTCTCTTGATTGTAGCTCGAGTAATATTACTAGTATACTTACACCTCAACATACATCCAGTAATCTTTATCTTGGACAACTTCTTGGGCATATCCTCATCATCCTCAAACAGAAATGTGTTGCGAATCGTGTCTTCAGAAATCTTAACCTCTTGACGACACACATGAAATGACCCGTTCATATACATTATAAACGATTCACAATAATTGATTACATTGCGAGGTATTTGACCTCTATATGATACATTTTACAAACATTGCATTCGTTTTTAAAAGACAAAATTTCTTTACATCGAAAATTGACAGGCATGCATACCATTTCATAATATCCACTATCCAACTATAAATTGATTTAATAATAATCTTTGATGAACTCAATAACTCGAATGCAACGTTCTTCGAAATATGCTATGAAAGACTCCAAGTAATATCTTTAAAATGAGCAAATGCACAGCGGAAGATTTCTTTAACACATGAGAATAAACATGCTTTAAAGTGTCAACCAAAAGGTTGGTGAGTTCATTAGTTTATCATAATCATTTATTTCCATCATTTTAATAGACCACAAGAATTTCATTTCCAGTTCTCATAAATATACGTCCCATGCATAGAGACAAAAATAATCATTCATATGGTGAACACCTGGTAACCGACATTAACTAGATACATATAAGAATATCCCCTATCATTCCGGGATCCTCCTTCGGACATGATATAAATTTCGAAGTACTAAAGCATCCGGTACTTTGGATGGGGTTTGTTAGGCCCAATAGATCTATCTTTAGGATTCGCGTCAATTAGGGTGTCTGTTCCCTAATTCTTAGATTACCAGACTTTAATAAAAAGGGGCATATTCGATTTCGATCATTCAACCATATAATGTAGTTCAATTACTTGTGTCTATTTCGTAAAACAGTTATAAAAAACATCGCATGTATTCTCAGTCCCAAAAATATATATTGCAAAAGCATTTAAAAAGGGATTAATGAAACTCACGCATATAAATATTGTAAAACAGTTAATAAAGCATTTGCATGTATTCTCACCCCAAAAACGTAAAGAGTAAAAGGGAGCAAATGAACTCACATACTGTATTTCGTAGTAAAAATACATATAACGTCATTGAACAAGTGCAAGGTTGGCCTCGGATTCACGAACCTAAATTAATTATATATAATTATGTGTTGGTCAATATTTGTCTAACAAATTAGGCCAAGTCATAGTGTACCACAATCCTAATGCTCGAGACTAATATGAAAAAGTCAACAAAAGTAAATTTGACTCAAAATAATTTCCAAAAATCTATACATGATTAATATATAGTTTAAATATCGTCGTTTTATATTTTTAAATATTTTTAAAAGATTTATTAGAGTAAATAATATAATTTATTTATTAATAAATAAAATTTTATATTAAATTTATATAATATAATATACTTTTATATATATTAAGTAATAAACTTTATAGGGTTCATTCAATATCATAAAGATAATATGATAGGTATTATTAAAGTAAGTTATTACAAGTAGTAAAATATGTTTGTATCACATATTTATTTGATAAAATAATATCTATAATGATAGTAAGTAAAAGTTGTATTATTTTGTAATAATAATTATTATTATAAAAATATCAATATTTATAATTACTAAGATGACATTATGATAAAACGATAATTCTAATTATGATAACTTTAATATTTACGATAATTTTTAATATTATCTTTAAAATAATAATTCTATTTAAAATAATAATAATAATGATATTTTAAAGTAACAATGACATTTCTATTAAAATGATAGTTTTAATACTAACGATATTTTTAATAATAATAGTAATGATAAAAATAATAAGACCGATAATTTTATCTAAATCAATATCTTATAATATTTTAATTTCATCATGATACTCTTACTCATTATTTCCTAATCATTTCGTTTAATAGCTTTTAATCGTCTTTTATATCGTGTTCATAATAATGATAATAATAGTAATCAAAATAATTAGGTGTTACATATATTTGTTTTAATTACACTAATATTAATAATGATAGTTACTATAACATTATTAACGATAATACTAATAATTATCTTAATGATAATATAGTAATAATAATAATAACAATAACAATAACCATTTTTAAATAATGATATATATATTAATAATGATAATAATAATAATATTAATACTAATAATAATAATAATAATAATAATAATAATAATAATAATAATAATAATAAATCGATAATAATAATAATACTAATTATAACTTTAACGATAATAACGATAGTAATAATAAAAAAAATAACAATTTTTAATGATAAATTCATTTTATTGATAAAGATAATAATAATGATAATAATAAGATAAAACTAGAACGACGATAAAAACGACGATAATAATAATCATTTTTAATAAAAATATAGAAAATTCAATTGATTATAACTTCTAATCCGTTCATCGAAACCATTCGATATCTAAAGGAAAAGTCCTTAATTTTTCGCTAGCTTTCCAAGGACATGCATATCTTATACCTTATTTTAACCGCAAGTTTAACTAATTCAAGATTCAACCTAACCTGTCTAAGGGCAATATCAAAAGTACAAGCATGCATAATCCTAAATACTCGAGCACTAGTCAGGGATACACTATTAGTATGTAAAAGTTAAATTATGAGTACTCACGTATCAATATTGAGATTCAATATTGCAGGAAAGGTACGTAGACGCAACAGAAATGATAAACACTATATTGACCTCACGAGCATACCCATGAACCATACTCAATCACCTCCATAGCTATAACCCATAATTTCCTTAATCCTATCCTACTCGAAAAACAATTTCGAAATCACTCGGACAGCACTCCGTCGTAATATTTTATGTATACTAATAATATCTTGAAATAATACGGAGTAAATATATATATGTAATTCGATTGAGAGAGTTTAGAGAAAAATATTTTCAAGTTTATATGAAATAATGAAACCTATTGAATTCTATTTATAATAGATTTTTGAATTATTAAAGTGAATTATTAAAGTATGAATTATTAAAGTGAATTATTAAAGTATTAATTATTAAAGTGAATTATTAAAGTATGAATTATTAAAGTGAATTATTAAGGTATGAATTATTAAAGTGAATTATTAAAGTATGAATTATTAAAGTGAATTATTAAAGTTAAAGTAAAGTAAAAATAAAGTAAAGGTAAAGTTTAAGTATAGTAAAAGTATAAAACTATATACGTATAATACGCGTATAAATATATATAATATTAATTTAAATCGTTATATATATTTAATAAAATAAAATATAAATATCGTTATCTTTATCATACTAGTTAAGTAATGAGTTGTCAAAAGTGGTTCTAGATATTTATAAAAGTTATATACATTTTAATAATAAAGTTCTTTTTAAACTGAAAGCGTTTTTGTACGTTTGAAACTAAATAGATCAATCGAGTCTTTATGAGATTCAATCTTCCACTATCCTTTGTCTAGTTCTCAATGATTGACAATTTATTCTTATTTATAAATCACTTTACCATTTTCTGAATATTGTTAAAATGGAAAGATTTCTCAAATCAACGCGGGCCTTTCAACAGAGACTTGTAATCATAATTCAATATATCTGATAATTCAATCATTTGATCTTATCTTCTAATTTCATTGATAAATATTTTGAAACAGATACAATCATATAAAGTATTTAATCTAATATTTTGTTTACGTTTCAAGTTATAATATATATACACATATACATATATAATCATATTCGTTTAATGGTTCGTGAATCGTTGGAACTTGGTCGAGGTTGAATGAATGTATGAACATAGTTTAAAATTCTTGAAATTTAACTTAACAAATATTGCTTATCGTGTCGGAAACATATAAAGATTAAAGTTTAAATTTGGTTGGAAATTTCCGGGTTGTCACAGTACCTACCCGTTAAAGAAATTTCGTCCCGAAATTTGAGTGGAAAGCTCGTGAATGATAATAAGTATGTTTTCATGATGCATACGGGCTGAAAATTAGAGTTTTATCATCAGCGAATAATTTGGATAAACAATCCATTTATATGAAGAGTACGAATGAAGCTAACATAGAAGAGTGAAATGAGTAAGTGTAGATTCATCTTATCATTTGACGTAGATATGATTGATTCCCAGATTTCAAGGGATTTGAAGAAAATCTTCTTAATAAGATTTGACTCTCCGGTAAACAAGGGAATTAGGATCCGCTTTAAATGCGATCGTCCATTTTAATTGTTCTGTCAGAGATTTTCTTATAAATTCACCTCATTCGTTTCCTTACAACTCACACCTTCTGTTGATGCATTTTATGCAAGTCCTTAGACATCTACCCACATCCATTACAGGTACATCAGTTTATAGGCCACCATGATTGCTCGTTATTATCCTATCCGTGTTTGTATGTGGTTACAGGAACTGCAGGAACGAGATTTAGATGTTTGACTATGTTAGACTTAGTCAGACGTACGAGTGAAGCCTCACTAGTACGGCTGACAGGCTCATACGCACGGTTGATGCTGAGCTAAGTCACAATTACAACCTAAATGAGAAGACACGAGTGAGTGATCACCCGTACGGCTGATGAAGCCAATTCGTACGTGTGATGAATGAATCGTATGGGTGAGTCAACAGCAGGGGTATATAAAGTCTTATGTTCTTCATTTTAGGTTAAGCCTCTCATTTGTTACACACACTCAGATCTAGTGAGCTCCTCCGATTCTCTCTCAGTCCAAATCACCCAGGTGGTGAATAATAGCTCTAGGTGTTGATCTAATCACACTTGATTTAGTTGTGGTTTGACTAAATTAATCAAAAAAAAAAAAAAAACTTAACCTATTCACTAGAGGGTTTGATTCATTGTTCCGCCATTGTGTGAGTTAACTCTGTTGATTTCTAAGTTCCTAGTCATGTTTCATCACCTTCTATTCTTTCTCCCTCAACTCATATTTTAAAGTATTCATCAATATGCTCCATCCAGTTCTGATTCTCGATATACTTCTAACTTTCATATCGGTCATTCTTCTTTTTCATCTACCGCCGGAAGAATCTATTTACTTCTACTATACTCTTGGGTTTATAGTGTTTCTAGTTCTCCCGTGTCTTTATATGCATCGTTATATATGGTTTATAATTTCTGGTTTGTCGTTGGGCTTTATATGTTCCCTTATATTTCAAAGTCTCTGCTTCTGTCTTCTATAATCATTATCATTCATAGTTAATGCTCTCTTTTATTTGCTGCAATTTATACCCCAATTTCTATTTTGGAGTTTTGTCCTTTCGTTTCTTCTTCTTGCGATTAAGCACCGCTTGTAATGGTCCAGAATTCACAGATATGAATTTCGGAATGAACATTGTTAATGTTCTAGGAAGGAAATTGTGATGGCACGATCTTGACTTGTCAAATTACTAGAATACCTTGGAAAAGGCCGAATCATCAAGAAATATTTTCTTGATATTTTAGAGGTTAAATAGAATACAAGAGTCGTATAACATGGCACATGATAATTTTATGATCTGTGAATCATCACGTTCCATTTAGAAACTCAGCATGACTTACTGTAATATAATCACATTGATCAAGTGTCATTATATTATACTAATTCATGCTTCAGTTCCCAACATTACTTCAAAATATTCCTATTTTAAACTTGAATGTTTCAGAATTTTGAAACTAAAATAGTTTCTTTTATGATGTAATACAAATAGCGCGAAGAGGTAAATGATTTCAAATAAGAAAAATTAAGAAAATATCTTCAGAAATATGGAGGATATTTATAATGAAAGATATGATGATATTTTAGAATTTCTAATATCAGAGGATGATGAAGAATATTGTCCGCAGGGGTTTAGAGTCAGAAGCAAGGTATTCGTTAATGACTTCAGCAGGTACTGAATCATTTGGATCCTTTGAAGTCAGGTTCAGTCTTTGTAATTTGTCCACAGCCTCCTTCCTACTTTGCTCAATCCATTTTCCAGTTCCAAAACTTCTCTTTTTCTGCGCTTTGCCAACACACTTCATCATTATCATCCAGCTTTTACCATTTAAAGTCGTTTATAGTTTTTGCTGCTTCATCAGCATTTTTTTTTTTCCATTTTCAGAGAACCAATTCGTAGTTCGGAGTGTTTTTCAGAAACTTCACATTCAAATTAAGTCCAGAAGATAGACGTTATATATACACATATAACTGTTGGCGTAAACATCCTGCGAGATTTCAAAATACTGATTGCTAATTCCCAATGATTCGTATGGTAATTCTCATTACAAGATGCGAATGAGTAAATGATGGAGTTTCAATGAATAATTATAATGACTTTTTGGAGAGGCTAAAGTCAAAGGGTAATGAAGTTGTTGGTACATCTACTAATAAAGTGGTGGAATGTAAAAGGTTCCCTGGTAACGAAGGTGTATATCTCAATGTTATAATAAGGTTAGTCTGACTGAAAAGTTGAAGTTGACTTGCTGGAGCTGTGACAAAACTGGCTACTTTGAATAGGAGTCGCAAAGTTATTTTTGCTAATAAATGCCAAAGAATCTGACGCGGATACGTTGTTTAAACTTTTATTTGGTTTCAAGAGTTTTTCGGGTACATAACTGTGGGTAACATGTGGTTGGATCATCATCTCGATTGCTCATCATTCAAAGTGTCTTCAGAAATTTTCGAAGGGTTTGAACACAGATTGTAATCGTTAACATACATTTGATGTTCTAACACAGTTTTGAAGTCAAAATATAGCTTGTGAAAGATGTTAGGATCTAAGAGTGATGATTTTGGTCATATCTCAAGTTAAATTTTGAGATTTCAAAATCAGAATATGTAATTAAATTTTGAATGAGTATGGTTGTTTTGATTTCTATAAAAGATTGTATATTGTTGTGAAAGTAGGGAGTATAATGGATGATTTGCTGAATCAGATTCGAAGAATGTTACATATTACTTGTGAATTTATATATCTCTCGGGTATTACCTACCCGTTAAAAAAAAATTCACAATTAATATTTTGTACAAAAGAATTTTATTACAGTCTTTTTGAAAATATATATATGTATATTTTCTTCAGATGTAACATAGATTTAATGAGTTAATGTTAAATTAAACTCATTTGATTTACGGTTGAAACTAGAATTGAATAATCCCTAAAGGCTTTAAAAAGTACATAACTTTTACGCAGTATTTCTTTAATAACATTGAAATTATGAATCAATACTTCGTTATTTTTTGATGTATGATGTTCGGTTCGTGGAATTCTTGTGAATTTCTAAAAGTACGAATGATGTTATCTGAAAAGTTTCGGGTACATCGATGATGAAAGTGTAAAATCAAATATATACTTGATTTATTATGAATTGGAATTTGTTGAATTACGACAAAGATTGTAGTTAACACTGGTTAAGTTGCGGCCGAAGGACGTACATTATTGCATATTTGTAATATGAATTAACCGAGTAGTTAAGATTCACACACAATAGCTTAGCACAGAAAGATTTATTTCAAATATATATATATATATATATATATATATATATATATATATATATATATATATATATATATATATATATATATATATATATATATATATAATATATATAATATACATATAATTTCTTCAGAGGGAATGAGTTAATTCTTCATAACTCGTTGATACAATATACACGTTATTGATTCGTAATGATGTCCATAGTGATTCTTGAACTGACGGAGTTTGTGATGTTATCGGTGTTATTGATTCGGATGTTGACTGTACTGACGATGCTGGTAACGCTGACGGTACTGTTGATGCTGTTGGTTAAGCAAGTTTAGCTTGTTAATCACACACTATTTTTGTCAGGGTTTCTACTCTTCCTTCTATCATTTTGGTTCGCTTAACTGATTTATGGTTAGGGCAAGATTAGATAATCTCTAAGACTTTAGAGATTACATAATCGCCGCGGAATGTTTCTCCAATGAAGTTATGAATTAATACTTCGTCAGTTATTGTTGTTGGTACTCCTTGGTATCTATGGTGCGTATGACGTTGATGCTCATGGGACAGATTGTGAAGTTGAGGTTTACGATGCGGTTGTGGTTGGAGGTGGTAATGGTACTGTTGGCGTTGATGATGGTGGTACTGGTTATGCTGCTGATGCTGCTGCTGGTGTTTGTAATCTCTGCACCATATTCTCCAAAACCACTACCCGAGCGCGAAGCTCGTTGACTTCTTCTATTACACCGGAGTGATTGTCGGTTCGGACGAGCGGATAAATAAAATCTAAAATTTGATGTAATATATAATCGTGACGAGATACTCTGGAAATGAGCGAGAAAATGGTGTTTCGGACAGGTTCGCCGGTAAGTGCTTCAGGTTCTTCGTCAAGAGGGAAATGTGGTGGATGGAAGGGATCACCTTCTTCTTGTCTCCAATGATTGAGGAGGCTACGAACCCATCCCCAATTCATCCAGAATATGTGATGACTGATTGGTTGATCTATTTCGGTCACACTGCTTTCGGAGCTTGAATGGGATTCCATTTCGGAATCCGAGTGACTTGAACTGATGGCGAATTCCATTTCGTACGATTGGATAAAGGATTTTTTTTTTTCGATATGAAATGATTTTGGCTAACGGATGGTATTCTAATTACATAGAATATATATATATATATATATATATATATATATATATATATATATATATATATATATATATATATATATATAGAGATCAAAAGATTTCGTAGATTACGGAGGACTTTGCGAGATATGTCAGGCAAAGTTTAAAGTAATAGATACGATAAGATATGATTTAGCAGATATGCTAAGATATAATTTTTGTCTATACACTATTCATGTAATCAATGCAGCAAGACGTGTCTTACACTAAAAATGATAAGCAGGTAATTTCCTGAAATGATAAGTAGTTAATTTTCGACACAAAATGATAAGCAAAACTTTTGACATGAAGACACGGTCGAAGTCCAGACTCACTAATGCATCCTATCGACTTATTAGTTAGACACACTGATGCAGACCTGGTTCGCTAAGACCACTGCTCTGATACCAACTGAAATGACCCGTTCATATACATTATAAACGATTCACAATAATTGATTACATTGCGAGGTATTTGACCTCTATATGATACATTTTACAAACATTGCATTCGTTTTTAAAAGACAAAATTTCTTTACATCGAAAATTGACAGGCATGCATACCATTTCATAATATCCACTATCCAACTATAAATTGATTTAATAATAATCTTTGATGAACTCAATGACTCGAATGCAACGTTCTTCGAAATATGCTATGAAAGACTCCAAGTAATATCTTTAAAATGAGCAAATGCACAGCGGAAGATTTCTTTAACACCTGAGAATAAACATGCTTTAAAGTGTCAACCAAAAGGTTGGTGAGTTCATTAGTTTATCATAATCATTTATTTCCATCATTTTAATAGACCACAAAAATTTCATTTCCAGTTCTCATAAATATACGTCCCATGCATAGAGACAAAAATAATCATTTATATGGTGAACACCTGGTAACCGACATTAACTAGATACATATAAGAATATCCCCTATCATTCCGGGATCCTCCTTCAGACATGATATAAATTTCGAAGTACTAAAGCATCCGGTACTTTGGATGGGGTTTGTTAGGCCCAATAGATCTATCTTTAGGATTCGCGTCAATTAGGGTGTCTGTTCCCTAATTCTTAGATTACCAGACTTTAATAAAAAGGGGCATATTCGATTTCGATCATTCAACCATATAATGTAGTTCAATTACTTGTGTCTATTTCGTAAAACAGTTATAAAAAACATCGCATGTATTCTCAGTCCCAAAAATATATATTGCAAAAGCATTTAAAAAGGGATTAATGAAACTCACGCATATAAATATTGTAAAACAGTTAATAAAGCATTTGCATGTATTCTCAGCCCAAAAACGTAAAGAGTAAAAGGGAGCAAATGAACTCACATACTGTATTTCGTAGTAAAAATACATATAACGTCATTGAACAAGTGCAAGGTTGGCCTCGGATTCACGAACCTAAATTAATTATATATAATTATGTGTTGGTCAATATTTGTCTAACAAATAAGGCCAAGTCATAGTGTACCACAATCCTAATGCTCGAGACTAATATGAAAAAGTCAACAAAAGTAAATTTGACTCAAAATAATTTCCAAAAATCTATACATGATTAATATATAGTTTAAATATCGTCGTTTTATATTTTTAAATATTTTTAAAAGATTTATTAGAGTAAATAATATAATTTATTTATTAATAAATAAAATTTTATATTAAATTTATATAATATAATATACTTTTATATATATTAAGTAATAAACTTTATAGGGTTCATTCAATATCATAAAGATAATATGATAGGTATTATTAAAGTAAGTTATTACACGTAGTAAAATATGTTTGTATCACATATTTATTTGATAAAATAATATCTATAATGATAGTAAGTAAAAGTTGTATTATTTGTAATAATAATTATTATTATAAAAATATCAATATTTATAATTACTAAGATGACATTATGATAAAACGATAATTCTAATTATGATAACTTTAATATTTACGATAATTTTTAATATTATATTTAAAATAATAATTCTATTTAAAATAATAATAATAATGATATTTTAAAGTAACAATGACATTTCTATTAAAATGATAATTTTTGTTAAAATGATAGTTTTAATACTAACGATATTTTTAATAATAATAGTAATGATAAAAATAATAAGAACGATAATTTTATCTAAATCAATATCTTATAATATTTTAATTTCATCATGATACTCTTACTCATTATTTCCTAATCATTTCGTTTAATAGCTTTTAATCGTCTTTTATATCGTGTTCATAATAATGATAATAATAGTAATCAAAATAATTAGGTGTTACAAATATTTGTTTTAATTACACTAATATTAATAATGATAGTTACTATAACATTATTAACGATAATACTAATAATTATCTTAATGATAATATAGTAATAATAATAATAACAATAACAATAACCATTTTTAAATAATGATATATATATTAATAATGATAATAATAATAATAATAATACTAATAATAATAATAATAATAATAATAATAATAATAATAATAATAATAATAATAATAATAATTGGATAATAATAATAATACTAATTATAACTTTAACAATAATAACGATAGTAATAATAAAAAAAATAACAATTTTTAATGATAAATCCATTTTATTGATAAAGATAATAATAATGATAATAATAAGATAAAACTAGAACGACGATAAAAACGACGATAATAATAATCATTTTTAATAAAAATATAGAAAATTCAATTGATTATAACTTCTAATCCGTTCATCGAAACCATTCGATATCTAAAGGAAAAGTCCTTAATTTTTCGCTAGCTTTCCAAGGACATGCATATCTTATACCTTATCTCAACCGCAAGTGTAACTAATTCAAGATTCAACCTAACCTGTCTAAGGGCAATATCAAAAGTACAAACATGCATAATCCTAAATACTCGAGCACTAGTCAGGGATACACTATTAGTATGTAAAAGTTAAATTATGAGTACTCACGTATCAATATTGAGATTCAATATTGCAGGAAAGGTACGTAGACGCAACGGAAATGATAAACACTATATTGACCTCACGAGCATACCCATGAACCATACTCAATCACCTCCATAGCTATAACCCATAATTTCCTTAATCCTATCCTACTCGAAAAACAATTTCGAAATCACTCGGACAGCACTATGTCGTAATATTTTATGTATACTAATAATATCTTAAAATAATACGGAGTAAATATATATATGTAAATCGATTGAGAGAGTTTAGAGAAAAATATTTTCAAGTTTATATGAAATAATGAAACCTATTGAATTCTATTTATAATAGATTTTTGAATTATTAAAGTGAATTATTAAAGTATGAATTATTAAAGTGAATTATTAAAGTATTAATTATTAAAGTGAATTATTAAAGTATGAATTATTAAAGTGAATTATTAAGGTATGAATTATTAAAGTGAATTATTAAAGTATGAATTATTAAAGTGAATTATTAAAGTTAAAGTAAAGTAAAAATAAAGTAAAGGTAAAGTTTAAGTATAGTAAAAGTATAAAACTATATACGTATAATACGCGTATAAATATATATAATATTAATTTAAATCGTTATATATATTTAATAAAATAAAATATAAATATCGTTATCTTTATCATACTAGTTAAGTAATGAGTTGTCAAAAGTGGTTCTAGATATTTATAAAAGTTATATACATTTTAATAATAAAGTTCTTTTTAAACTGAAAACGTTTTTGTACGTTTGAAACTAAATAGATCAATCGAGTCTTTATGAGATTCAATCTTCCACTATCCTTTGTCTAGTTCTCAATGATTGACAATTTGTTCTTATTTATAAATCACTTTACCATTTTCTGAATATTGTTAAAATGGAAAGATTTCTCAAATCAACGCGGGCCTTTCAACAGAGACTTGTAATCATAATTCAATATATCTGATAATTCAATCATTTGATCTTATCTTCTAATTTCATTGATAAATATTTTGAAACAGATACAATCATATAAAGTATTTAATCTAATATTTTGTTTACGTTTCAAGTTATAATATATATACACATATACATATATAATCATATTCGTTTAATGGTTCGTGAATCGTTGGAACTTGGTCGAGGTTGAATGAATGTATGAACATAGTTTAAAATTCTTGAAATTTAACTTAACAAATATTGCTTATCGTGTCGGAAACATATAAAGATTAAAGTTTAAATTTGGTTGGAAATTTTCGGGTTGTCACAACACAGAACTCACAATCACTTTTCGGTCATCTACAATCTCAACTCTTGCCTTCTCCCAGAATTCTCTCTGATGAGAATAATAAGCAGTACACGGCATGGATACAGCAGCAAAGATTCTAGAACGCTTCAGAAACTCTATCACTCCTTTGTATTTTCCAGCATTCGGACCCTTCTCATTCAAACAAGCAGTCAAATTAGAACCACTGCAGGCTTTCAACCCTGGAAGATCAGCTGATTCTGGTCCACCTGATGATTCAGTTTCAGATCCATGTACTACCTGCTCTTGATCTATTTGTACACCTGACATGATTAACAATAACTGCAAACACAATTTCAAATCAGCATCATATATTCATGACTTATTAGATAACACAGTGTGATCATTATAGAATATATTACATCATTTAGTCCATATGATCAAGATCACGATTACATGTCCAAAGAAAGATTATTACAAACATAGAATAGTGTATCAATGCTAACAGGCTAGCATCATCAAATTACATACCATGCTAAAAATACATAATAATAAAAATAAACACATAAACATAAACTCAGAATCACTTAACCCATAATGGGATTCTCTGGCACTAGCTTTTCCTCATATTGAACCACACCAAGTTTCTCAAACAAGTTATGCAATAAAGCTGCATAGGGAAATGGTTCTTCCATCTCAAGAAAATCTTTCATCACATGAATGAGAAAGTGGCCCATATTCACTTGAATTCCCTCTAGTAGGCAATACAAAAGCAAAGCTTCAGTACCAGACAACATATTATCTCATTCTCTCCTAAAAGTAACATTACTTTTGATTATTCTCAAATGTATCTCATGTTGTTGTGACACCTCGTCATCACTAATCTCAACCCTACCAGCATTAACTACTTTCCCTGGCTTGCATAACCTTGCAATTATGTCAGACAGTTTGAATCTATTGGGTATCTTTCAAAGATCTTTGCTAGGATACAGTATTTTAACCCCAGTGTAAGGAACATTAAACAGGTTTGAGAATTCCGCCATGGTCCACTTATACTGTTGGTCAAATAAGCCTGAGTGGACAAATTTCTTCTTGCTATCTTCTAAGGCAACATTGGCATAAAATTCCCACAACAAATCAGGACAAAAATAACCCCCAATGTCTAAGAATGCTTGACATCCAATTTGTTCCCAAAGGCTATAGGTCTGTCGAGTCGCAATGACCTTTTGTTCCACTAAGATGGGTCGTTCACTAGCTAGAATTCTCCTACGATTGATGTTAAACATCCATTGCCTAACAAAGGAACCACCTGACATTCTAACACAGACTACAAGCACTAACATTAGATAGGCATAACAAAGATTATCAGAGACCTAAAATTCATTCAGATTAAACATAAAAACCCACCATTGGTCCAATTAAGTGACCATCCGTCAATGGACTCGACCATCGGTCTGATGGTCTAGACCTACGGCAGTTGGTCTAAACACACCACCAAAAATCTAACAACTGATTAACTTGGGGATCTACGGCCGAGTGTAGAAACATACAGCCGAGTGTAAGACACCATCAGGCGATGGTCAGAAATCATCGGCCGAGTGTAGTTCATCAGATCTGTATTTACTCAATAATTCAATTCGATCAATCTGTTGTTTCTGGGTCAATTCCTAGTCGCAATAGTCTCTAAAGGGGCCGATTAACACAAATATATAAACAATTTTAACAGATAATGTCCAAAAACCACTCGATTAAAGTTTTATACATTGAACATAAAATTAATGATTTAAGACAGATGAAAACGAGTTAGAGTACCTCGTTAATGGCGCTGAAATCACAAAGAAAAGATGCACAAATCTATCGAACAAAAACTCCTTTCTCTTTCACTTGAAAATCGAAGGTAAAATCTCACAAATTTGCACAAAGTAACTGACCCGATTGACTTTGGGTCTTTTTATACCCTGTCAGTGACCATCGGCTGATGGTCTAATCCTTCGGCCCGATGGTCCAGATACTCGGTCGAGTGTCCGAGTCCTTCGACTGAGGGAAATTACAGTCGACCGGTGGTCTTGGCTTTGGAAAATTTAAAAACTTAACACTTTTCATACTTCAAGCTTTACCTTCATTTCCACATTCACTCCCCCTAGGACTGATCTTCACAGTATAAACACAAACACGCTTTGTTCCTTTAAGCTCTAAACAACTTATTTTCAATTTTAACGTAAAACATAGGATTCCTTCCACAGTAAACCTTTCCGAGAAATGAGTTGCTTGGCTCAATCCATAAAACACGAATGCACATGCAACTAACTTATGAATGAAAGTATGCTTGATTTTTCATATGAGTATGCACATGCTAATTTACAAAGTAAACAACTGTACAAGATTCAGCTTATCATGATCAGCAATATTATAACAGACATATACAGTAACATTTCACCTTTCAGATCTGCAATAATTCAACTTCGAACATCAGTTTCATTAATCAATAGCATAAACAGATATATGATGTTATCAGCATAGGAACAGGTAATACCGCTTATCATGAATCACACTGCAAGGGGCAAAACACATGTTATCCCACAATTCAGTCATTAACTTAATTGAAAAAGCATATACAGAACAACTTTCAAATATATCAGTAAACGTTTACCAACTTTCACCCTAGATTTCGATGATCACGTTATATTAATTACATTAACATTTTTCAATGTTAGATTTTGATCACGAAGTCAGTCCTCATTTGAGATCGCACGATGTTTCATGTAGAACAATTGAGCACAACATGTTGACGTTGTCCTCTTATCACATCAATATACTTTCAATTTGATTAGACAGAACCATCTCACGATGTTTCTAGCAACCCTGTCAGCCATGAGCTTCTACCTTAAACTTACACTTTTCGTTTAGATAACCTTGTGAATCTCAAATTTATTGCATACTTTGTTAAAGACGCATACCGGCCTCTATAAACCCCATACTTAAACGGAAATAGTATGATGTATGATGTTGGATGGATGGAAGTGATATATATATTTGAGTGATGGAACGCTAAGATATCCTCCAGAAGATATTTCCTCTATCCAGGTCAATAGGTACAATCCCATACCACAGACAAAAGATGTAAGGTCCACCAAATTAATGATATGGACTGAATAATTTAAGTTCTCTATATCTGATGATCTGATTAATTTCTCCCCCTCGGATGTAGATAACTAAATTGTTCAAATAATTCTCCTATTGGAATATCTGTTGTCTCAGACTTAGATAACATAGGAATCGCTGAAGCTTTGTTCAATTCTTGATCCATGATTCTCTTGCAGTTAGGTGGTGCATCATGTTATTTACATCTTCAAATAAATAAACGTAAACAAAACATAACTTGTATTTTTTTTTTTTTTTTGGATTTTCTGATGTTGCCTTTTCTCCATAAATAAAACAAACAAAATAAATAAATAAATACAACTATACATGATGATGATGCACCACTGTCTTTGACTTTAAAAGTAACTTCACGGAAAACCAAACTTCCTGATGTTGAAATCTAGAACCCGATGACGTTGCAATATACAAATCATTCTGTGTCTGTGATACAAGACTGCACTTCTCAACCCTTCAAGAGAAAACACCTCCCTTTGGGTACCCGATATGTATGTTGTAGAATTTCGGTCCAAGTAATAAAGGTAAATAGAAACAAGTATGCATCCTAGACAAAGTATGCTCACCTTGGGGACTCACAAAACTATCCTTTGCTATCGAGTATAAATCGTAGTAGGGGAGACCTCAACCGTCTGTTGAGTTTCTGAACAATCATTTCTCAGTACATATTCAGTGATAAGTAGGTGACTACCCTCAACCGCTGTAAATCTTTCTATGATTTCCTCATCATGATATTTACACTTTGTTAGTGTGATCATCTCTATCTAGAATTAGGCCAATAAAGTCTACTAACACATTATTAAACATTCTGTATTACTTGTTTTTCACAACTTACATGTCAGTTCAGTATTGCAATCACTTCACCACAAACATAATCAGCAACTCATTTTCAGTCTTTTCAATTTTTATGGATTTTCCATTTTTCAAATTTTATTTGTTTTTCTGGTTTTTCCGATTTTTATGGCTTTTTGATTTTCTCTGTACAAAAGCATAAAACTATCCAAAAACATAATCAAACATGCAGAAATATCAGCAAAAACTAATCTATCATGCAAATGGAAAGTAAACATGCAAATGATCTACAAACTACCATGCAAAGCTACACATATTATACAAGTAGTTGCAAGTCCTTCACAACTCAGTCTCTTGGTTAGGTTCCTCTGTGTTAGGAACCTCAGGTTCAGGAACCACGTCAGAAAGCAATTTAATACCTATTTTTTTTAACAGAGAATCAAAGCGTAGTTTATCAAAAGCTTTGGTGAAGAGATCAGCCCTTTGGGCTGTAGTGTCTATCTGCACTACGTCTATCAACTTTTTCTCATAGCAATCTCTAATGAAATGGTATTTAATCCCTATATGTTTCATTTTAGAATGATTTACAGGATTTTTAGTGACAGCTATGGCAGCAGTATTATCAACATAAATAGGAGTGTTAGAAATTTTCAAACCGTAGTCATGTAGTTGCTGTTGAATCCAGATAACCTGTGATGTACAGCTGGCCGCGGCAATATATTCTGCTTCACAAGTGGACTGAGCCACTGCTGTCTGCTTCTTACACTGACAGGTAACTAGTTTGCTACCAAGAAATTGACAACGTCCTGATGTTGACTTAAAATCTTTCTTACAACCTCCATAGTCAGAATCACTATACGCTGTGAGATCAAACCCATCCTCACACGGATACTGATATCGGCTAAAAAGTCACATTTTTACCCCGGTATTAAGGCCCAAAAACAAGAAAGATTCGAACTTTGTCGGCAAAATACCCACTTCGTCGATTAGAATTGAAGAACAAGTAATTATAAAGGCAGTGTAAAAAGAATCAAGAGAATCGGAGCTAAAACGAAGATTCTAGAGCATAAACGGTGAAAGACAAGAAATCAAGTTACGATCCAGGGAATCAAGGCTGACCAGCATCAAATCCGGCCTGTCATACGGGCTACCATATGGCCTGCCTGTATGGATACGGCCTGCCAAATACGCCCTAACACACGGCCCACCATGCGATCTGCCAGTAATACGGCCTGCCAAATACGCCCCACCATACGGCCTGCCATGCGGCCTGCCAGGCATATTCTGGCAAATTCCAAGTCTATTTAAAGGGTCTTTGTCATTCATTCCAACACACACTTCAAATCACTTCTTTCTCTCTCTTGTACAATATTAGTCATACTCTCAATGCCTTCGACTCCGTGCGGGAAACCTAGTACCCGGAGAAGAACGCTGAAGATTGTATTAGGAGCGGTCTGGAGTCTTGAAGTTGTCACTTTTGTATTCGGAACTCGTTTAATCTACTGGTACTTCTATCCTTTATCTTATATAATCTTTTATGATATTGTTGCCATGATTAGCGAGTAGTTATCTTTAGTGTATGCTATGATGTAAGCAGTTATAATGCCGAAATAATATTATGGTTTGTGTATGCTGTCAAAATGCTTTCCGCTTATGCTTTAAACTCAATCACTTTTCCAACTAATAGAACATAGTTATAGGCTCTGTTATTGGGAAGTCGCGAACCCCGATTCAGAGTACACTATCTGTGTCACCCCTTGGTAAGAGAAGTCTATCGAATACAACGTAAGATCGACCGAGGCACACCGGTTATATTAAGTCTATCGAGCTTTGGATTCCGACTGAGGACTCTTTCGTAGTGAAAGATCTGACTAGACCCATAGTACATTGTCGGTCCTAGACCATGCTAGTGTAGTCACCATGTATATAAACTTCGTACATGCACGCTGAAGCACCGCGGTTGTTGTAAGTTATACCTCTGCTAAGTAAGGCCATGGAACACGGTTAGTGTTGACCAGTACACTGCACCATAACGCGGTCTCAAGCATTTCACCCCGCTTGAGGGATTCTTAGTTAATTAAGGAAATGTTTGTTTAGACACATAAAGGATTGGACCGTTAGGATAACCGAACGTGTTCATGGAAGTCAACTTAACTTAGCCATGGTGTTCTTTATGGTTGAACTTTTTTTAAGGGCCTAACTATGTTTTACCAATCATTAACGAAAGCATTGAAACACATCACGTCTCTCGGATATGGTAAACCATGTATTTTATTATGCTTAAGAAAGTTTAGACCATTTTGGAATGTTAATACGTCACCCAACCGAGTCGCTCAATTGGATGAGCCGTCTGAACGTGTATGCCTGTAGTCAGACTGCACGGGCGTCGGGGGTAAGGGACGTTGCTGTCTATTATCTTCAATCCTAACGCAATAACCAGTGACATGTCTTATCACAATGGCGTTTAGGACTAGTGTAATGAATACAAGGCCTCTGCCTATTCATGAGCCAGCATTCCATAATCTCGGCAACATAACTGACGAAATCATAGTATGCACTTACTTTAACCTTATCTGAATTACAAATTTTATCGCATTTACTTTACCTGTCTTATAAACTAGAAAATCCCAAAATAAACATTCACTACTCCCTAACTATCTTAGGCTAAAATATAGGTTCGATGTTACTGATATCTCAAAAATACGACTTTAGGTCATACTTCCCTTACTTATAAGGTGTAGTAAGATTTAGGCCCCGCTAAATATAAATTTAAAACAGTACCCTCTCCCACGAGTGGTTGATCCTGGCGAGCCGCGACCTGACGACACCGTGCAATTAAAAACCGTCCGTTTCGGCCATATCAGGAGAGTCACTAGTTTTTGGCGCCGCTGTCGGGGAACTGGTATCAGGTAATACTGCTCTCTATGAAACTTATTCACAAGCATTTAGTGGTGTCTAAGAAAGACAATTATACACGGACTTGGTTATTGGATTTTCCGAACAGTCACCAATTATATTGGGACCAAAAAGATCCTGCCTCTCCGTAGTCGACCTGGCCACTTAGTTTGTTGAATAGTTCGTGCGGAGCTCTGTCACCGAAATACTAGGGAATCAGTAGCCAGAACCAAAAACATATTCCACCGTAGGATAGTTAGTTAATTAGTTAAAGAACTTTAGATTACTCTAGATTACCTTAGATTAGATTACCTTAGATTACCTTAGACTACCATAGATTAGATTACCTTAGATTAACTTAGGTTACAATTAGATCAAATTAGATTACCGTAGAATTAGTTTAGTTTAGTTTAGCTTATTATAATTTAGTTTATCTGCGAAAAATTAAAAAAAAGGCATACTCAGTGTATGATCCAAACCCGACCTAGACCAGGGCCGTTGTTATTCGTACCTGATCCAGACGTAATAATCTCTAAAGCACGCAAGGAAGCACGAATCAGAAACTAAATGGCGTTACGCGTTACTTTAACAGAAAATACCAAACCCTCGATTGAAGGTCGAGGAGGACCAATCAGATTTCCAGAGATTCAAGGACACTCGTTCGAGTTAAAACATCACATCATCCAGCTCATTCAGAATAGCTGTCAGTTTCATGGATTACCGAATGACGATCCTAATTCTCACCTTGATAAATTTATATCTCTTTCGAACTTCTACAAACAGCCTAGGATAGGACAAGATATAGTCCGGCTATACCTGTTCCCCTATTCTCTCACTCATCATGCTCAAGCTTGGTTCAAAGGACTAGAAAAAGATTTCATCACGTCATGGACGGAGATGGCTACTAAATTCCTAACCAAATATTTCCCCCCTTCTAAACAAACCAAGCTGAAGAATGACATCATTAACTTCAAACAAAGTTATGATGAATCTCTTTACACTGCATGGG